>NC_068398.1:21736456-21755905 GCF_023724105.1 Carassius gibelio | reverse complement strand
TGAGTAGAATTACTGAAATAAATGAACTTTTCCTCGACATTCTAATTTATTGAGATGCACCTGTATATGCACAGCTGCCAAATTGTTTCTCTATTGTAATCATTATGATCACACTTGCAATAATCACTTTAATGAGCTTCCGCCTGAAATTAATTAATTTTAGCTAATTGTATGATTCTATTATCTTGAACTGTTAATTTGTGAAATGAACATTACTTGGACACATTCACTTCTGATAGCAGATCACTGTTAATTGTAATGTAGACACATTCCTTTTTATGTAAAGCTGCTTTGAAACAATGTGTATTGTGAAAAGCACTACACAAATAAATTTGAATTGAAATTGGTAGGTGAGCGGTATGTACCTGGAATCAGTCATGTGACTAAGGAGGATGTGACTATGAGGGAGGTCATCCATCTGCTTTGTATTCAACCCATGGCTCATAGCAGCCTGGTTAAAAGCCTGCCTGATAATGTAAGACATTTAATGCTTTTTGTTTTGCTTTCACTCATTTAGCATTGCAGTAAAATTGTAGCAGCCTGAGATTTACGTACATTAACTGACCAATTTAAATGCATCATCTGAATGTTTGTAAATAAACTATACATAACATTGTTTTCTAACCTCATTAAACAAATTTTTATTTTATTTTTTGCATCACAGGAAAGCCATGAAACATGGCTTGAAACGGTCGTCCCTAAGGTTGCCGTTTTCAAGTAAGTGCATTTCGCTAAAGGTTTAGTTATTTATACCAGTTATGACATAGTTATTTATTCACAGTCGTTACACTCACGTCTCTATACAATGCGACGTACTCCAAAATCTTTATTACATTTTGTTTAGGAAACCAGGAGTGTCAGGCCATGGCTTGTATGAATTGAAGAAGGAATGTCTGAAAGAGTTTAACCCCTTCTTCTATCATTACTCCAGACCACAACATAGTAAGGTACGTGGCTCCCATTGTCTTCCTCATTATCTCATTCTCATTAATATACACATTAGTCTTTAAACAGAAGGGAATGTTTATTTGTAAATATGTTTAAATGTACATATTAGGCAGAAGAGGCTCAGAAGAAGAGGAGGACCCAAGAAGGCAGTGATAAAGGTATGCCGTTCTGCACTGTATCTGTTCTGATGTTTAATATAAGTTGCTTTGGAGTCACTGCACATTTCTAATGATAAAAAAGCATGACTTCTTATATTTTGGAAAATACAGTAAATGCTAAACAAAATTGAATTTTGAATGCATAAATAAAATAATGAAAACAATGTGTTGCAGTTAAATGAAAATTTGTATGATAATATAAGAGGTTTGTTGCTTTATAGCTTTTACAGTTGTGGATTTTTGCATTGGAATGCTGTTTTGATTAATTAAAAGCCAGGACTAGAACTGCCCGCTTTCTGAACTGTAAATAAGAATTTTTGACAAAAAAAATGATGATGCACAGGGTGTGATAACTGCTGTTCCTCTATTTTAGCCCTGCGTCCCCCAGTGCCCCCTCCCTTCTGTCCAGGATTCTCAAACATTGTGTATCTGCTCTGCTGTGACATCTTCATCCATATTCTGAGGCAAATCTTCCAGAAAGCAGTGGAGGACTGTTCCAGCCGATGGACTGAACCCATGATCCAGAGGGTATGGCTCTTACAGCCCCACACCATTTCCATTAGTTCTTGTTCTGTTTCATTAACATAAATGTAGCAATTTTTATATATTTATTGCATTTGTATTTCTAAGAACAAAATTGTTCTTATTTGATTTGATTTTTTTAACGTGCGTGTATGACTTTAGGCACTGCACCTTGTAGGACAGGCTCTGCTGGAGGAAAAAACGCAGTTGGAAAGCAACAGTACCGAGGAAGTGACTTTTGACTTTAGTCTGAAAGCTCAAAGTAAGATCTCACCCTTTATTATCATTATATCATTATACATGTATATCATTAACTCAAAAGCTAGCGTGATACTCTGCATCCGTACATAGACAGCTGTCTTGTAAGGCAGTGTCCTAACTGCAGTAGTTGTTCTGCTTTAAATCTTTCAAAGGCAGTTACTCTAGTTTGTGTCTGAGCTATGCTGCTCAGTACACCATTAAGCATAAAAAAAGAGCACACACAAATATTGCATAAAACAGGATGTTTTTACTAGGTCTATCAGAATACCGTATGCTTAGGTTGGGGTTTACAGTAGGAGGCATGTGTAATGTGAAGAGTTGGGAACTATAAGAGTTCATATTTTCAGTTCATATTCAGTATTTTATAAGCAATTGGCAGTCATTGGCATGACAAATACAAATAAAAAAAAGTTCATGACATTGATTCTTTAAAATTCACCCAAAAGTTTGTCTGTATCTTGGAGTCTGTTATTGTGGGGACATTTCCAAAACCCTATACATGACCCGGGACAAAACGAAACGTGATTGGTTGCTTTACCTGTCAGTCATATGCCCTCTTGGGCGGTCCTTAGCTATTCAAAGCGGCCAAGCTTCCCAGACCTTCTGCTGTCACTGATTTGCAGTAGACAATCACTTAAAATCAAATGAGGCAAGCGAAGTGTTGAAGTCAGCAGCCTGGGGTTTTTCTAGGTGGATGTTGAAGTCACCGAGTAGTACCAGAGTACCGTCCTCAGGGAAGTTTGAGAGTAACGCTCCTCCAGTGCCTCCAAGAAGTTACCCAGTTGACCTGGTGGACGATCAACAACTTGGATTTTAACAGGGTGGGTAATAGTAATTTGTGTGTAATTCAAATTAACAGTTTCCTGTTAGAGAAGGTAAAGGGTCAAATTTCCATTCATTTGAGATAACCAGACCAGTACTTCTGGGGAAAAAAGTGAAATTAGTGGAGTGCCAGTGTCCTCGGATTTGATCCAGGTCTCAGTTAAGACCATGAGGTTGAGACTTGGCTGAGTAGCAATAGATGAAATAAAGTCTGCTTTGTTTACTTTCTTTTCCAATTGGTCTCTGGAACTGCCAGTCTGCAGTGAAGTGGTAGAGGACACAGGGACAACGTGTGAGTGTGATTTATGAGTGTTAGTAGTAATGGTAGACATTTGAAAGCACATAGTGAGTACAGTTGACTAAAACGAGGAGATGAGAACATGCTGTGCAAAAAGTAAAGGGGAAAAATGCAATACTCAAGTGTCTTGTCGGTGTCCTTGCTCAGTGGAGTCGCGCAGGTAGAGTCGCTGGACTTTACACTCGATGGTCTTCACACAAAAGCTGCCGTGTTATTCTAACCAATAATACACTCGCCCTGTACAAATGCGACTTCAGCACACGTTTACCACGGTAAACCCTGTAAGCAAAGTAAAGTTCCTAGCAAGACAACACGTTAAAACGTAAGAAAAGAAGCAAAACACTTACAAGCTGCTGTCTTCTGTTGCTTAGATTCTTTTGCACAACTGTTTCTTCTCAACTGCTTCTAATTATCAATAGTAGAATAATTAAGTAAAAATGCATTAGATGTTTTAAAATATATTTAGATTTAATTTAAAGGCTAAGTTTTATCTGTAGAAGCTGGTAAATGTATTCAGCCAACTCAGAGTGAATTTACTCTGTCTCACTTGATGCAAGCCCTGAAACTACAAGGCATTGAGATGCAAGCATCGTTAAAGGGTCAGTTCACCCAAATATGAAAATAACCCCATGATTTACTCACCCTCAAGCCATCCTAGGTGTATATGACATTCTTCTTTCAGACGAATACAATCAGAGTTATGTTAAATAATGGCTAATCCATGCTTTATAATGAGAGTGGATGGTTGCCCAAAATTTGAAGTCCAAAAAATGGCATCCATCCATTCTAAAATAAGTCCACATGGCTCCGGGGGGTTAATAAAGGCCTTCTGAAGCGATGCGATGCATTTGTGTATGAAAAATATCCATACTTACAACTTTATAAACCTTAATCTCTTAACTTCCGCAAACTGTCATACGTGCGTTCACGAGAGAGTGACGTCCAGTGGCTGACATAAGACTTTGGCAAACATGTTGACGAATGTGGAAGCGCAGAGGGGAGAGCAAAAACAAAACACCAGTCATGAATTAGGAAGAAAATGAGAATTTGTAAAGAAAAATGACAAGATTTCGATATAAACCAAGAGGACACTAGTTTTCTTTTGCTGTAAACAAAACTTGTTTCTCACGAGACTAGCATATTCCCACCGGAGCTTATCTTACGCCTTCGTCCTATGTCACCCACTGGACTTCACTTCTCGTGAACATTTTTAAATACTTTTCTTTCTTTATGGGTACTTTTTGTTCTTTCATTCTCACTTTTTCAATTTATTGGTTTCTTTTACTTTCAGTGTTATCTTTTTATCTTCATTGTGTTTACTTATCCTCCTCCCCTTGTTCTCTTCATTCCTGTTTCTTTCTTTTTACTTTGTCTTTGCTCTTCCTCCAAGTATTTTTTATTTTATTTTTCTGTTGTTTGTTGTTCAGATTGATTGGGGTGCAGGGTTTGTGCTTTACTAACATCTTGGTTTACTTGATGCTTGCTACACATTCTTTAATTGCTGAATAATTTACCAGGTCTAATAACGTCTTCATTTGGTAAATAATTTGTATTTACATTCTTTATGAATAATTCTGCTCTCTCTCCCTCCCTCTTGATCGATAGATAGATAGATAGATAGATAGATAGATAGATAGATAGATAGATAGATAGCAGCATAAAATTGTTTAATTAATTTATTACAATAATACCATTATAGTAACATTTTTACAATAAGTTTTCATTTGTTTACATTAGTTAACTAAATTAATTAGCATTTACTTGCAATGGAAAAATGCTTCTAAATCATTAATCATTCTTAGTTGATGTAAAGTTCAATATTTACTAATTTGTTTTTAAAATTATCCCCCGGATTCGCAGACAAGGTTTAAACCTAGTCCTAGACTAAAATGTAAATCTGAACTGTTTCAACTGACAGAAACTTGCACTGACTGATCTTAAAACATCAGTGCCTTTGTTTTGTTGCAAGATGAACACCAGTAATGTTTTTTTCTAAGGCATGTTTCTAAAAATAACTTAAATTTCCTAATTAAACTATGGCTTAATCCTGGTTTAGGCTAATCCCTGTTTATGAAACCGGGCCCAATATTTGTATGTGTCAATATTATTTGTTTGACCTAAGCTAACATGAAATAACAATAAGCAGGATTAGTATTTATTGATGTTGACAAAGCAGAATAAATCTTGTAACTACAATTAGTTAATTCATTAACATTTAAATGTTTTTGCAATTCAACTGTATTGGCTCTGAATCATATATTTAAGTTTAATTGCAGCTTTTGCACTAACCCATATCACAGTTTTTATTTTATTTTGATATTTCACACAGCCCTACTATTCATGCTTCATACAGATATGTTTGTATTTTCAGAAACTGGTTCTGAACATGGCAAATCTTTGTTCCACTTCCTGACCAAAATAAAGTCTTTACCTTCTCTGAAAGCTCAGAATGACATGATCACATGGAACTTACAGGTATGACGGTGATGATTTGATGTTTATTTGATTGTTTGATTTGTGGATTGGATATTTAAGATCTATATGTCTCTCCTGCAAGATGTTTGAGGTGGTGAAGTGTCTTCGGGAGAAATCTGGTCCGGTAACTTCATTTTCTCTGGATCACAGCAAGATGGAGGAGGTAATGCTGTTCTCCTTCATAATGCTTCCGTGTCTTTTGAGGTGCTTCAAGTGTGTGGTGTCTGCACAGTGTGTTCAGGATAAGGAGAAAGCCGAGCGGAAGAGGAAGGCTGAGGCTGCTAAAGCCCACAGACAGAAGATCATGGCTCAGATGTCGGCCATGCAGAAGAACTTCATCGAGTCCAACAAGATGCTTTATGACAACGTGCCTGAGAGCTCGAGTCAGAGCGACACCACCGCTTCTGTGGAGAGGTCTCTTTCTGTCTTTCGCTTTTTACTTTTCTTTCTTTTTGTGACTTTGGGACTCTTTTGTTTTTAGTTTCTTTAACCTTTTCTCTGCTTTTTATTCTTTTGCACTTCACATATTTATTTATGTATTTGTTGCATTTATTCATTATTGTACTGTCACTTTTATTTACTATTTTTTTGTTCTGTTATAATATAAATCAGTTCGTATTTTTTTCAGTTTCTCACATTTTCTTAAATTTTCTTTCAATTTTGAGCTTTACTTCTAGACCTTTTCATTGTTGTGGTCCTTTTTCTTTCTTGCTTTGCTTCCTTATGCTTCTTACCATCACCCTTTTCCCTGTTTATTTGTTTACCAGTTATCAAGTATTCTTTCTTTTGCTTTTTACCTTTTTTTTTTTTTTTTTTTTTACACAGTTGTATGCCTTTAAAAAAAACATATTTTTATTATTACCTGTATTTACCTCAAGTGACTGTCTTTTCTTTCAGTTTTTCCATGATTTTATTGTTTTGTTCTTTTGTCCATCAAAGACTGAATATCTCAGGCATTTACAGTAATGTAATTTCTGAGAACACCCTTCAAATGTCTGTATGTCTAAAGGACGTCCCCGGTGTGTGTGTGTGTGTGTGTGTGTGTGTGTGTATGTGCAGTCTGGATGTGGATGAGAGCAGAGTGGCTGTGGGGCCTCAGCAGGGCGTTTGTTCCACAGACTGGGGGGCTCAGATCTGCATCCTGTGTCAGGAGGAGCAGGAAGTTCAGGCTCAGGCACCAGCCATGGTCCTCACAGCATGTGTGCAGAGATCTACTGTTCTCACCCAGGACCGTGGAAAGACACTCTCCCCTGAAGGCAAATGATGCCTTATTTTACCACTCAAGTACCTTAATTATGATGATAAACAGAAAATGTATAAATTCCTTGCATATCTTATGACGATTTATTATGATTTAAGCATTACTGAAAGGAATTATGCTCAGGTATTGTGACGCTGAATCAGTTTCCTCTCTTCTTTTTTGCAAAACAGTAGGCGGTTATCCCTTGTTCATGCCCCCAGATTTGGCAGTGGGAACACACACTGGCAGCTGTGGACATGTGATGCACGCCACCTGCTGGCAAAAGTCAGTTAGTGCTTAAATATTTACATTGTAAAAACTATACATCTACTGCCTTACAAATTTCATGACCACTTAAAATCACCATTTGGAATTCTTATAGCAAACGAATCTGTCTTTTTGGTATGTCTGTAGGTACTTTGAAGCTGTGCAGAACACCACTCGGAATCGGCTGCATGCAGACCTGATCATAGACCTGGAGAACGGCGAGTACATGTGTCCACTCTGCAAGTCCCTCTGTAACACGGTCATCCCTCTGATCCCTGTGGAGCCCAGCAAGCTCAACTAGTATGGCACCATTACTAATGTTCTTCTTCAGGTGTTTACGTTGGAAAAAGTTAAATCTCATTTCTTTTTTTTCTTTTTTTCTTTCTTTCTTTATTTAATTTTGTCAGTGAGAGTGCCGAATTAGTTGGTCAGCATCTCACTCTGGAGCGCTGGGTTCAGATCATGTCTTCTCGAATCAGAGGGCTGAGAGGTACATGGGAAACAGGTGAGAGTCTAAACTGATTTGTGCCTCCTGAATCTGTCTTTTCAATCTTAATATCATTAAGATATGCTCTCTTTAATTTGTGTGTGTGTGTGTGATTTCAGACAAAAACTGTAAGGAAGCAGCAGAGGAAACAATGATACTTTTTGATGAGAGTCAAGCTGATTTCAGATCCATTCTCAGTTTTGGAGTTCAAGAGCCGTGAGTTTCTAAAATATGTTCTTCTGGTTCTATAGTGAGCAATATGCTTTATAAATACATGGCATTAATATACAATTTTTTGTTGGTGATAATACTAATGGTCTAAGACTATATATATATAATATATATATATATAAATATAAAAAAACACACACAGAGAGAGATTAGCTTTTTTTAAATCCTGTTTTAACCTTCATGTTATTTCTGGATCTGATGTAACATCTGGGATTAGGCCGAAGTTCTCTCGGAGTATCACAGAGATGTTGGGGGTCTGTGGGACCACCGTGCACAGGGTGGGATTGCAGACCGCTCCCAATGACCTGTGCCCATACGTGCCTGTCATGTCCTGGAACACGTGTGCCTACACCATCCAGGCCATCGGTAATGCTCTCCTCCTATGAATTGCTCACTTCGGGCATTTGTCATGCACTGTTATCTGTAAAGCACTTTGAGATGGTGGATATGTTCACACCGTCAGTGTTAAGTATCATCACCCATATTTACCTATAAGTGTCTTTCAAATTGTCCTGTATTGCATAATTTGTTTAAACCGCAGAACTGTATTTTGGTGCTTTGTGAACAATGTCAGTCTGGTAATTTTGTGTTGACTCATCTGATTTTTTTTTTCTCCTCTCTTTCTCTAGAAAGCATGTTACAGGAAGAAGGAAAGGCTCTTTTTGGATCTCTCCAAAACAGACAGGTCTGGTTTGGCTCTGCTTATATAGATCATTGTGCTCACCATTTAATGTGGGATTGATTTCTAAAATCATTTTCTTCTTCAGCTCTCTGGACTCAAAGCGTTAGTGCAGTTTTCAGCTTTTCAGAGGCTGAAGAGCAGAAAAGCAGTCATACAGAAGCATTTTGCTGATATGTTAGCAGGTATGTCACGTTTAGGCGAGAATTGATAAGTTTGGTGGTTTTGTTCATGCAGTAATTCTCTCTCTTTCTAGTCCTGGTACCTGTTCCTACTGTAGTAAATGCACCATCAATATTAGAAGTGGACTTCTTTCATCTACTGGTGAGTGTTGATAAATAAATATAGGTGATAGATAGATAGGGATAACAAGATCTCGTGTGTGTGTGTGTGTGTGTGTGTGTATGTGTGTGTGAAAGTGACGTGACATACAGCCAAGTATGGTGACCCATACTCAGAATTCGTGTTCTGTATTTAACCCATTCAAAGTGCACACACAAAGCAGTGAACACACATTCTCCTACAATAGGTTTACAAGCATGCAAGGTCAAAAAAACGCTAGTTTTTTTAAAATATGCATATAATATCACCTCAGTTTCCAACGATTCTTAAGTGATTCATTTGAAGCAGTTATAAGTTTCATTCTCTAAACCCCTCCTTTCCGTGAGCATACTTGTGCTCTGATTGGTCAGATGGCTCAGTCTGTTGTGATGGGTGTACCACGTACTGCACGTGTCTGAAACGATACACACATTGCCATAGTTCCATATTTTAAACGCTCAATAGAAAATCTAAACATTTATTATTTATCTTACGTACAGGTTGCGATTCAATGGAGCCAGCTGGTCCAGATAATAAGGGTACTGAGCCGTCTTTAACAAGCAAGCGATTAGAGAATCCTGCATTGAATTCCATAAGATAATAGAAGTGGTCATCAGTGAAATGACTGGAACATAAAAAAAAAGATTGGGGTTGTACTGCTGTGGTTCAGTGGGAAAAATTTAACATTAACCACTAGGGTTGGGTATCGTTTGAATTTTATCGATTCCGATTCTGCTTATCCGATTCTTATCGATTCCTAGTTTCGATTCCAATAAGATTAAAAATCCAATATAAAAACAAATTAAGTCAAACATTTGGATGTCAAATATGTATTGTCTTTTTACAAGGCAGCTGAATAATGAGCAAAAATCAGCAGCCTACAAAACACTGCAATAGGAATTTTGCCTGTGCTTTAAAAGATACCATAGCAAAAACAAATAGATTAATATAAATTTCAAATATTATAGTGTTAAAGACAAATAAACAGTCAGTAATAAGATCGGAAACAAACAAATCAATTAGCAATATCATAAACTAAACAAAATTTCAGGTACAGAAACTGTAATTAAGTTTAAAAACACTGCACAATTTTCTTTTTATAAATAAAAATAAAGATTAATCAATTAAATATATTCCGTCAAGATCAGTGAATGGTTTTCTTTTGTTCTTTGATTAACAATAATGACAGGCAGTGTGTTTATTAGGCTGTTGTCTCTTTAAGCAAAAATACTTTACATGTGTGTTTTCTTTCTCATCTGTTTACGTTCACGTAAGACGAAAACGGCTGTGTTTATGATGATATACTGATGTAGTTTTCTATATTGGTATATTGGTCGACAAGTATGAAATAAGTCAGTTTCGACATGGAACAACATTTTCTAAAGTAGAAATACAAGGAACGGACTGTATACAAACAGGGCACAAATTCTTTCCGTTGCTGCACTTAATCGTTTTTAATCAAATTGAAATTTCAGAAAAAGCAGAATCGAAATGCACGCGTCTTATCGAATACCCGGTTCTTTGAATTTTGACATTTCGGTTCTAAAATGGAACCGGTTTTCGATACCCATCACTATTAACCACTGATTCTTTGTAGCCCAATCTTTCGGTAGTGAAAATAAATAAAATGAATTCACTTTCACAGCGTAAGACACAGCGTCTTCAAGACATAATGTCAATCACACAAAGCTATTTCTATATGTTTGAGGGTGGGGGCATTATGCGGGCATTATGCAGATGTGTTACTCCGTGACATGTAACCGTGAGATTCAAATTACTGGTCACTCATATATGCTGTTCAGAGTCGATTCTTTTGGAAGACAATAACTTAATTTATTGTGCACTTTCGGCTTTACAACTTTGCAGTTTTAATTTTAACATTCACATAAAGCTACATTACACTGCATAAAAAAAGCTATACTTCTAATAGCAAAATAGGGGCACTTAAATCACTTTTATTATTTATAAGAATAAATCAAACCATCTGCTTGCTGAAAGGCTCATTTATTTTTAATAAGCATTAATCAATCTATCTACCATATTTTTCGGACTGTAAGTCGCACCTGAGTATAAGTTACACCAGTCCAAAAATACGTCATGATGAGAAAAAAACATATAAGTCGCACTGGACTATAAGTTGCATTTATTTAGAACCAAGAAAAAACATTACCGTCTACAGCCATGAGAGCGCCCTCTCGCGGCTGGAGACAGTAATGTTTTCTCTTGGTTCATTTCACTTGGTTCATGTCAAATTAATTTTGATAAATAAGTCGCACCTGACTATAAGTCGCAGCACCAGCCAAACTATGAAAAAAAGTGTGACTTATAGTCCGGAAAATACGGTAATCAAATAAATCTGTATAATTTGTTGCACTGAACTTGCACTGAACCCAAACCATTTCTAGAAAACAGATTGTTTTTTTTGTTTTTTTTTGCTTCGGGTCACCCAAAACACACATCTTCAAATGCTGTTTTGTGCACATAGACTTCAAGCAGCTAGTTAAGTTAATGGTAAGTTGGTTGAACATTCCTCATCAGTTTCTAATCAGTCTAATTCACTGTATGTGTTTTGTTCCGCTCAGGTGGGGCTGATTCTGTCCATCCCAGCATTATATCAGGAAGAGGCTGTAGACCTGCAGCCTTCAGCAGTCAGCACAGCGTTCAATCACCTCTACCTGCTGCACCTGGTCACTATGGGACACATGCTGCAGGTCCTGCTGGCTTCACACGGTAAACGCACACTGCCATAGATGCAAACTTGGCACTGAAGAATAACATTTTCTGCACAACACTTATTTTCAGTAATATTATGTGTAGATTGTGCTGTAATAAGAGGGCCAGAGGAGGGCGATGAGGCCCATGCTGCAGCTGAAATCTTCTCTATTATGTCTCAACACACAGATGGGTGAGTTCATATGCTTGTCATATAGGGAAAGACTTCCTGTTTCTTTCTCGTGGTCTCTCATCATCTCTCTCTTTTCTTAGGTTGAGAGCTGGTGTGTCTGGTTTCAGTGTAGAGAGTGTAAAGAGAGGTGTTCTTCCCTTCCTGCGCTGTGCTGCACTGTTCTTTAATTGCCTTACAGGAGTTTCCCCTCCAGAGGAGCTGTCCGGTACTGCAGGTCATTACACTTCATATGTTATAATAAGGTCTGGGCAAGTTAACACATTAATTGATTACCGTATTTTATGGACTATAAGTCACACTTCTTTTCATAGTTTGGCTGGTCCTGCGACTTACATTCAGGTGCGACTTATTTATGAAAATTAATTTTACATGAACCAAGAGAAATGAACCAAGAGAAAACATTACCGTCTACAGCAGCGAGAGGGCGCTCTATGCTGCTCAGTGCTCCTGTAGTCTACACTGAAGACATAGAGCGCCCTCTCGCAGCTGTAGACGGTAATGTTTTCTCTTGGTTCTTGGTTCTAAATAAATGCGACTTATAGTCCAGTGCGACTTATCTCTACTCAGAAAATGCCTGTTATAATGTTATGATCAAGGCTCTGGACTCTGAGGATAACTTTTTTCTATAAAAACATTAATGTCCTGGCAGTGACAAATTGCTTGTTTTATATTTAATTAGATTAATGTTATAAGTTAAGATTTACAAGAAATATTTTAACTGCTACTTTGTGAAAGGAATACTGCTATAAAAAAGCACCTTATTTGTTTAAAGTGTTTGCAAAACTAATTTCATTGCACTTTTGTTTATATAGCAGTACTTAAAAAAAAAGTCCACAATACACTACTTTTGAATGTATTATTAGTTTTGTGCATAACAATGCGATTAATTGAGATTAATAGCAGACAATCATACTGTTGATCACGATTTAATTTTTTTTTATCATTGCCAAGCACTGGTTATAATTAGACATGCCACTGCAATTACATAAAAACTTTTGAATAATCAAATGGTTGTAGGTTCAAATGACTAATAATATCATAAGTACTTTTAAATTGTAATAAGTACTATTATCCAGGCTATTTTCTCTGTCGTATACAGAAAAATGCCAAGTTTATGTGTATTTAATGTGTATGTGTATTTAATTTTCTGTCACTGTACACACAGCGACAGGCTGCACAGTACTGTTTGCATATACATTTAAGTTATTAACCGTAATTATTCTATGCAGAATCACCTGAAAGTCAGCTGCCTCTGCTGTGTAGTTACCTGTCCTTGCCCTCCAACCTGTTTCAACTGTTTCAGGAGCACAGGGATGTTGGAATCACCTTAATAAAGAGGTACAAATCAGATGATGTCTGACCTTTTACAGTATCCACTACAGTTCAGGGTTTTTCCTGGGTCAGAATTGGTCTTCGGTGGTGGCTGAACGACATGGTCATCCACACACAGCAAAGAGTACCCTAGTAAAAAGCTGTGATTTTTTTATTTTTTTTTTCTCCCATGACTGGCTTTCATAGTTTAGACATGTAAAATCATTTTTTGATAGACCTGATAATTATTTTAGTATAATCATATCAATTGAAAACGTAGCGTTAAAAGGTGTAAAAGTGTTATTTTTTTGCCATATAAAGTTTAATAAAATTAGCAGCTAGCTAGCAACAGCTTTCTTTGTGCTTTGATCTAGTTTCATCTCACTCCAGTCTAACTTTAAACTAAATGGTTTTATAGGTAATTAACTGCACATTGTCTTAGGCCTATACATACTGAGGATTATTAAGGCTAAATTTTACTAAACACTCTTGCTAAATGGGGGTAAGCACACTTACTTTCTCATTTCATTATTTTTTGCGTTTATTAAAGTTATCTCAGCTGCAGGTGCGGAATGCTTGTCACAAGTTGTAAGAAAAGATAAGGCAACTTTTTTTGACTGCAATTCACACCCAGCGGTAATTCAGCCAAAAATATTTTCCGATTGCACCACGTGATACATGGATTCGGCCTTCTGACTTTAGGATGAGTAGATTTTGATGCGGGGGAGAGAGCAAAGACAGAACTGGAGACAGAGAGTGCGCGAGCGGGGGAGGGCCGCTGTGCTCGTTCTCTCCGTCACTCCGTCAGTAGCCAGCTTCACTCACAAAACCCAGTTACAGTTCAAATTAGGCTTTGGCGGGACAAAAAATAGTTTTGGCGGCCGCCAAAAAATTTTCAATGTAGGAAAAACCCTGCAGTTGTACTAACAAACTTTATTACTTGGTATAATAATAAGCAATAGTAATAATAAGTATATAAGTATATAACCAAATAAATAATGAGCAAAACATAATATTGTTGTTGCTGTATAGTTGTTGTTTATAATTCTTAATAACAATCATTATATTATTTTGCTGCAGTTTAATTTTTCTTGTTTAGCTTATACTAATAATATTATAATATTTTTGTTGTTTCACTGTTTAGACTATACTATTTAATATATAAATATGATATTAGTTATAACTATTATATTATAATTGTTGTTAATAATAATTTATTATTGTAATTTTTATTTATAATAAACAATAATATTTTGAATTAAACTTAAAAATTATATGTATTATTATACATGTTGTTATAAAAAAAAGATCATCCTTAAGAAAATGTATTTTTGGATTTCAAATTCCATAATTATACATAATTCACACATAAATGAAACAAAATAAGCTACAGTTTTGGTTCATTTTTGAAAAAGGATTTATCAGTAAATGGCTACATTACATTACAATGAATCAATAAACAATTATAAATAATTATCATTATTATTAGTAGTTAGGTATTTATTATTATTAAATATGTAAATCTATTTTCATGAATATTAATATGTTGTGGCTAGGGCTGTCATGATAACAAATTTAGCTGGACGGTAAATTCTCCAAGAAATTATCGCGATAAATGATAATATTGTCGTTCTAAGACCAGTTTCAACAAATATAATGATAATGGCATAATGACGCAGGTAGGCTACACCTTTTCAAAGATAAATAAACTTTTATTTAATTTTATGGCAGATTCAGAGCAAGAAATACCAACATGTTGACTTTGTGTGCCTTAAAATTAATTAATTTTGTATGTTATATTATGTTTATATGCCAGTTAGGGATGCTCATATTGACGTTTAACCGTTAACCGAAAGTAAACATTTTGACCGATGAAGGGGCCGTTCACATATCACGTCTTTTTTTTGTGCTCAAGTTCGTTATTTCAAATGCGGTATGCGCGCTCATAATGGAAGAAATGCGATGCGCTCGTTTTTTTTTTTTTTTTTTCAGGCCCGTCTGCACCGCATCGAGTTAAAAAACATCTCCGCTTTTCAGAATGACGCAAGCGCACCAGGTCCAACTCAATCAGCTTCCTTCGAGTGAAATTCCCCGTTGTTTTTGAAAAATGTGATGCACCCAAACACTTTTTTTTTTTTACTTTTCTTCGAAAATAAATCTTGTAAAAGAGTTACAGCAAGGGTTTTTTGGTGGTGGAAATCCATTACTGAAATTTCCTTGTTGTAACCGAGATCGCAGCTGATGGTTGCTTAGCAACGACAGATGCCTCAGGAGCGCAACTGCCCGAGCGCACGTGTGTGTGTGTGTGTGTGTGTGTGTGTGTGTGTGTGTTAACTCACTGGGTGCATTGACACATGCAACTATACACCAACAGACTCCACAGGCTGCACTCCAGACTAACCCCACATCATGACATGTAAAAAAAAAATGTATAAAATTTGAAAAAAGAAATTTTCGTGGCCAGAAAAATTATCAAGCTTTTTTTATTTTTTTTATTGTGCGATTAATTGATTTATCGACTATCGCGACAGGCCTAGTTGTTGCTAATAATATTAAGAACGTCCCTTAATCATGGTCAAATCACTGAATCGCATGGCCTCTCATATCTTAGTGTTTTGAATTGAATTCAAATTCCATCCAATATTTTTACCTTTCCGTTCGCTTTGAGTAGAAGCATTGCTTTGTTTCTGTGTGTCAGGTGGTGTGGGAACTCAGCCATATCCAAAGCCCTCAAAGGTGAAAGCCAAATCATCAGGTTAGATGACACTTAATTTCTGCTCTGTTTCATAGTAAGCTCACTTCCCCTTTATTTCAACAACAATTGAACTGAATTTCCCACTTGTTGGTCAGGTATCCTCGTAAGAGAAACAGGCTGATAGATCTTCCAGAGGACTATAGTGTGTTGCTCAACCAAGCTAGTCACTTTAAGTAAGTACTTTTAATAAAGATTTCCTATAATGTCCATTTAGAGAATTGAATGTGACTTTCTCTCTTCGCCTGTAGATGCCCAAACTCATCAGACGACGAGCGAAAGCACCCGACTCTGTGTCTGCAGTGCGGGGTCACGCTGTGTGCGCAGAGCCCCTGCTGTCAGCAGCAGCTGAACGGGGAGGAAGTGGGAGCGTGCACGGCTCACGCCGCCATCTGCGGGGCTGGAGTGGGAATGTTTCTCAGGTGAGAGGAAGATAAGACAACCAGCTACTATTTCCGATGAGATTCTGAAGTGTCACATCCAGTGCACACTTTATTATCACAAGATGCCAGAGGAGAGGATTTGTGAATAGCCGTGAAGTGACACGACTGACAATGACAACATGACAGATGTATGTCTAGATTGCATTCATATTATATAGAACATGCATTTTTAGCGGTGGTGACATACTTATTTATTCAAATGAAGTCGAGTATGCGATTTCAGACACAGCCTTATTCTACAAAAGAAATGTCTATTACACTGTGTGCACAATTATTAGGCAAGTGATTTTTACCATATTATCATTTTATCCATAAGTTCCAAGTCCAAATTAAATCCAAGTCCAAATTAACCGCCAACGATTTGAGAAGAATCAAACATGAAGCTACCAGGAACCCATTATCCTCCAGAGCTGCCATATTCCACAACTGCAACCTACCTGGAGTGTCAAGAAGTTCGGGTTGTAAATGGACTCAAAATCAACTCTGAGACATACTGCCAATTTTTAGAAGAAACTTTCTTCAAGCAGTGGTACAGGAAAAAGCATCTTTCAAGAAGACTTTTTATGCAAGACAACTCTCCATCACATGCATCAGAGTGCTCCACTGCGTGGCTGGCCAGTAAAGGCCTTAAAAATGAAAAACTAATGACATGGCCCCCTTCTTCACCTGACTTAAACCCTATTGAGAACTTTTGGGTCCTTAAGCATGACATTTACAGTGAAGGTAAACCGTACACCTCTCTGAACAGTGTCTGGGAGGATGTGGTTGATTCTGACCAGATCAAGGAACTGACTGACTCGGTGAATGGAAGGCTTGTGACTGTTATCGAAAAGAAGGGTGGCTATATTGGTCACTGAGGTTTTCTTTTCAGAAATGTTCATTTGTAAATTGAGTTTTTATTATTCTCAGTTTAACAGGTGAAAATAAAAGTAAAAGTGCGATGGGAAAATTGTTTTTCATTTAGTTGCATAATAATTCTGCACCCTAATGTTGCCTAATAACGGTGTACATGTAGATATTCTCTTAAGAAAACTTCAAACTTCACTTTTACTACTTAAAAGTTCAGGTTTGAGGGTTTGTTAACATTTGGATTGACCAAGAGCACTGTAGTTGCACTATAACAAAATTAATCATCAAAAATACAACTTGCCTAATAATTGTGCACACAGTGTAGTGTAGGGTGATGTAAATGAATAAAAACAGGTTACTACTGATAATAACAATCTTGTTTGTGTCTTTCTGAACAGGGTTCGAGAGTGTGAGATCATCTTGATGGCCAGTAAGACACGGGGCAGTCCTCATCCAGCACCTTACCTTGATGACTATGGAGAAACAGACCCTCAGCTTGGGTAAAGTTCACTGTTCACACCAGCTCATTGCAATAGAGTTCGGATGTTTGATGTCAGAGAGCCACTTATTAATATATAAAATATATAGAAATATATATATATATATATATATATATATATATATATATATATATATATATATATTAGTGCTGTCAAAATTAGCGCGTTAACGCATTCGATTAATTTGAAATATTTAACGCGTTAAAAAAAAATAACGCAATTAACGCGGTTGCAGTTTTTTTTATTTCCAGTTGTGGCCTATGTGTGTTCAAAGTGCAAAGAAATATGGATAAGACCAAGGAAGGAC
Organism: Carassius gibelio; assembly: GCF_023724105.1. Classification (NCBI taxonomy): domain Eukaryota; kingdom Metazoa; phylum Chordata; class Actinopteri; order Cypriniformes; family Cyprinidae; genus Carassius; species Carassius gibelio. Next base: position 21,738,129 of record NC_068398.1, on the reverse strand, counting down.
TTTTAGACGGAAAGTTTCAGTATAAAACTCTGCCGGATTACTCTTCAGTCTGCCACAAGAAACATTACTCTTCATTTAGTCTGCCACAAGAAACAGCAACATTAAAATCATGAACTCAAATGTCATTGTTTAAAAAAAAAAAAAAACAATGACTGTAACAGTGCGTAAATCAGACCTTTCTGTAACGCTAACGTTAATAAGCTTAAACGAAAATAACGAAATAATTGTGTAGCGGAGTATTTTTTGTACACAGTGCCGCGAACTGTCAATCACTCCTGTGCGCGTGCATCACTGTCCTCCTCAGCTGCAGCAACTTGCGCTCTCTCTCTTCATCAAGCTTTAAAACAATAAGGGGACAAAAAGATCATATTGTTTTTGTGCATAGGCTATAGATTAATTAGATAAATGAATATCTTAATTTGTGCCTTGCCGTCTACGGTATTTTTTTAGAACTTAGAAAAAAGATGCTGCAGCCAATGAGCAGCCAGCGGGGGCTGCAGGACGACTCAACCTCCGCAGACAGTTTTTAATGTTTATCAGACAATAAATACTCAAGATTTTGCTTTAGTATAACTCACAACGAGTTTCACACACCTTCTCCGGCCACGTTGAGTTGTTGACACTTAACAGTGGGAAAAGCGACACATGCGCTATTCACTTGTGTAACTTGAGGGTGAATGGGTAATGTAGTTTCTGCTCTGGGTGGGATGAATTAGGAAGCTTGCATTGTGAAGGGCGCTCTGAAAATCGGCAGTGCAGGTAAAAGATTAAAACCTCTATTAAAACACATGTCCAAATGAGCGTACCGGTACGCTACAAGCACGTTCTGGGCGCATGGAGAGGTGGCGGTACGCTCAAGAGCTATATTTGGAAGTGGCGGTACTGAGTACAGGTGTGTACCGGCCCACTTAAAGCACTGGCAATGACTATACTTTGGAATTTTTTTGCAGTCCACTTAGAATTCAACATGGAAATCATTTTTGTTTTGAAATTCAAATGGTACTTACATGCCTGTGTTTTTATTTCTGTAATAAATATGGCTTTCAAGCCAGCAGTTAATTTGGAGGATATTGATGGTTTATTGCAGGTATGTTGTTTACATGAGAAAATCTGTGTTACAAGTTAAACAAAAATTCCAATAAACAATCATATTTTGAATTTAAATAGTTTCTTTGTCTTGAGTTTACATTAATTATTTACATTTTACATTTACATATCCAAAAAGTTTCAGTCTTTTAATTGCGATTAATCGTGATTAATTTTAAAAAATTGTGCGATTAATTAGTTAATTTTTTTTAATCGATTGACAGCACTAATATATATTTAGATATAGATAGATAGATAGATAGATAGATATAGATATATATAGATAGATAGATAGATAGATAGATAGATAGATAGATATAGATATATATAGATAGATAGATAGATAGATATAGATATATATATAGATAGATAGATATATATCTCTCTCTCTCTCTCTCTCTATATATATATATATATATATATATATATATATATATATATATATATATATATATATATATATATATATATATAGAGAGAGAGAGAGAGAGAGAGAGAGAGAGAGAGAGAGAGAGAGAGAGAGAGAGAGAGAGAGAGAGAGAGATAGATAGATAGATATTTATATATATATCTATCTATATATCTAT
>NC_068398.1:21531415-21735956 GCF_023724105.1 Carassius gibelio | reverse complement strand
CAAACCTTTACAATTAATCCAGAATGGGGGAGCACGATTAATTTTTAATGAGCCGAAAAGAATACAGGTCACACCTCTGTTTATCAGTTTGCACTGGCTACCAGTAGCTGCTCACATAAAATTCAAGGAATTGATGTTTGCCTACAAAACCACCACTGGCTCTGCACCCCTTTACCTAAATTTGTTACTTAAGACGTATGTTCTGCAAGTGAACGTCGCTTGATGGTGCCATCCTAAAGAAGCACAAAGTCTCTTTTACAGACTTTTAAATGTACTGTTCTCTCCTGGTGGAATGACCTCCCTAACTCAATCCGAGCAGAATCTGCATAAAACACATCTCTTTCATCTCTATTTGGCCCTCTAACTTTAGCACTCACTATTCCAATACTAAAAATTAAAAATAAAAAATAAAAATCCAACTAGCTTTCAAATCTTTTTGTGTTCTATCGGTTTTCTTTTTATTTATTATATTATTTAAAAGCTCTTGCTATGTGTACTGTGTTTAAGCTAACTGTGACTTGTTATAGCACTTGTGTATTATTGCTCTTTTATTGATTTTGATTGCTTGCATTGTCCTCATTTGTAAGTTGCTTTGGATAAAAGCGTCTGCTAAATGACAAAAGGTAAATGTAATGTAAATGTTATTCACTAATGTTCACATCTAACTCCCATTCATATCTCACTGCCCAAAACTACTGCTGAACTGTGCTGAATTGCAGCATGTTATTCATGGATCATTGTTGTGTGGTTAAAGGGATAGTTCACCCAAAAATGAAAATGCTGTCATTAATTCCTCACCCTCGTGTCATTCCAAACCTGTAACACATTCATTTATTTTCGCCAGAACACAACTGAAGATATTTTTGATGAAATCCGTGAGCTTTCTGACTATGCATAAACAGCAGTACAACTACCACATTCAAGACCCAAAAAGGAAGTAAAGACATCATTAAAACAGTCCATGTGACATCAGTGGTTCAACCATAATTTTATGAAGCTACGAGAATCATTTTTATGTGCAAAGAAAACAAAAATAATGACTATATTCAACAATTACTTCTCTTCTGGGTTATGAATTGACTTAGTGGTTTGGAACGAAATGAGGGTGAGTAATTAATAAAACAATATGTGTGTGTGTGTTCTGTGTATATTTATGTATATATAAAGACACACACATACAGTATATATTTTGAAAGTATTTAAATGCATTTAATTGTCTATATTTATATTCATATAATTGATATTATAAATAAATGTATTTAATATATAAACACAATATATTTTACTGAAATATATATGTGTGTGTGTATTTATATACATAATAAATATACACAGTACACACACATATATAATGTAAACAAAAACTTTTATGTTGTATGCGATTAATCATGATTTATCATTTGACAGCACTACATATACATATATTTCACCCAAAAATGCAAATTCTGTCATTAATTACCCACCCTCATGTCATTCCAAACCACTAAGACCTTCAATTCATAACCCAGAAGAGAAGAAATTGTTCAATATAGTCAAAGCAAATCATGATTAAATGTTTGTCAGCATATATATATTAGCTTAATTTCATCTACAAAATTTGTGATAGTCTTAGTCAACAATATCAGCCCTGGTAAACATATATATTTGTAGTATCTTTTGATATCATTCCTATCTTTCTTTATTTTTTAACTTTCACTTTTTTTCAATCCTATAGGCAAATCTAGTGATTATTTCATCTTCAAAACAACTAAACTTCTCGTATCAGTCTGCAATTTAAACACAACTTTACAGACAGACTGTAGTCAGCCAATCAGATTAGAGCTTGCCAGACTGAGGAAGTGTGTGTTTCAGTTGTGTGTATGCAGTGTGTCTCAGACAGTCAGTGAGTCTGTGGGTGGTTCGTAGGCAGGCTGTCTGAAGCCCAGACTGCACGATGGACACACATATGAGGTGTATGTGTTTATTTCTGTGTTATATGTGTGTGTGGTTTGAGCGATCCGTAAATATATTTCAGGCTGACCACTACAAACTCATCAGTTTATTTGTGTTGATTGTTAGGAGCCTGTAAAGATCAAAACAGAGCTGATTTTCTGTTGTGTGTGTTTGTGTGTGTGAGCAGGAGTTTGCGGTGTTGACCAAAGAGCTGAATGTATGTCGGGAGCAGCTGCTGGAGAGAGAAGAGGAGATTGCTGAGCTCAAGGCGGAGAGGAACAATACACGGGTCAGTAACTCCATAACCATAATCTGTGCGTGTGAAACAGACATCACATCCTCTTTATATCCCCTGCCTGTGTTTGTGGTTTTGTATTTAGGGTGTTTGTATTTAATGCAATTTTTTGGCTGAGGTGCGATATCCCACTCCGCACCATATCCATTACTACATACTGTATATAGACTTTTTCACAAGGGCTTTGTCTCAGTAACTAGAGTCAGAAGTCCAGTGACATAAATGTTTTCTTAAGCTAGTTACTAACCCTTAAATGCATCAAATAAAAATTTTCATTTCTTTGTTTCATTCCAGCTTACATTGATTTATATTACTATTGTGTCCAATGAACTGACTATTTTTCTTTGGAATAATGGTGAAAATATTCAGTTTTTGTAGTTTGAGACTTTTTTTTTAAATAATAATAATAATACTCTCCTAAGCAGTGTTGGGGAAAGTTACTTTTAAAATATAATACTTTACAATATTGCATTACTTCCTAAAAAAGTAACTAATTACATTACTTAGCTACTTTTCTATGGAAAGTAATGCGTTATGTTTTTTGTTTTTTTTAGTTTTTAAATCTGGGAAGTTTGTTGCTTTTTTGTTTTTAATTAAAAAAAAGTCTTATTTTACAAATGCAAAAGCCCTTTCACAACAAAAATGAATTAAATACACCTCAGGCTGAAGGAAATATAAATGAATGTCTGTACAGTAGAGGAAGCAGCTCAAACAAATTGCACGAAGAATATGACCGAGGAGAAGAAAGTTCAACACTATCCAGCAATAACAAAAAAGTGCCATGACACAAATGTGCCATTTTTGCTTAGTATATGGTTGAATTGGATCATCAAAGGTCAGTAGTAGCAAAGAATAGAATGGGATTACATACATAAATTATATTTGTCTTATTTAACATATTTAATTATTGCAGGTTTGTAAAATATTTATTCTGAGTTTGCATTTGACTGTTTTTATTCATTTTGAGAAACAATGTCTTTTTTTGCAGGTGAGATGAGTAAATAGATGTCAATGTTTAGTCTAGAGCTACAGTAACATCATGTTCACACAGCACACACAACGCCTCTGCGATTCTCTCAACATGGCAACACGAGAGCTGTCAGTCAAGACATGGGAAGCAAAGTAACTGGTGTTACTTATTTGAAAATGAATTAAAAAGTAATGTGTTACTTTACTAGTTACTTAAAAAAGTAATTTGATTATGTAACTCGCATTACCCTGAACACTTCTCCTAAGAATAATCTCTGGGAGTCGGTCCTTCTCTGGGAAATATCTCCCTGTTTACATTCTTACTTTCTCTGTTTCTTTCCTGTGCCGTCTAGCTGCTGCTGGAGCACCTGGAGTGTCTGGTGTCTCGTCATGAGCGCTCTCTGAGGATGACTGTGGTGAAGAGGCAGGCTCAGTCTCCTGCTGGAGTCTCCAGCGAGGTGGAGGTGCTCAAGGCCCTCAAGTCCCTATTCGAACACCATAAAGCCCTGGACGAAAAGGTCAGCAGCCCCAGCAACTACTCTCTCCTGTCCTACACTGTCAGCATGATGATGAATCCAAATATGTGAAGTTTTCCGAGCACAGCTGTTATTTGATTTCTGTTTTCGTTGTGTTGTGCTGCTTAGTCCTACTCATAATAAAAAAAAAAAAACTAAAAAAACTTGGCCTAAAGCTGCAAAAATGACAAAAAGCACCATCAAAATATGACATAAGTAGCCCATATGACTCATGTGCTGTATTTAAAGTCTTCAAAAGCAATACAGTTGATTGTGTGAAGGGAAATAACAAAATCTAAGCCATTATTTCTCTGGTGCAAAAGTAGTTTCATTTGGTCCATTAAAAACCAAGAAAAAACATAACCTATTCATTCTGTTTTAAGGCACAGCTATCAATGATGCAGGAAACCTTCTCATATTTTTTTAAAGTGCCCCTATTATGGGTAATGCAAGGTTCACAGTTTGGTTTTGGGAGTCCCCAACAACAGGTTGACATGCATGCAAGGTCAACAAACACTTTAATTGTCTTATAATATGCATTTATTATTACCTTAATTGCTCAATGACTCCCAAATAATTCGCTCAACGATTAATTTTTCCAAGCTCCTAATCTGTGGTGATTGGTCTCATTTTAATTTCATCATGCTTGTTACGCCTGATAAAGCAGTGTTTGTGAGCACAGTGCTGCTTTGTGTATAGCGTTATTGTGGAAACCGCAAATTTTTATCGCTCCAAAAGCGGCACCATAGTGGAAAACAATAAACTGCATTTTCATCCAGACCAATGCGAAAAGACCAAAAAGTGAGCAGGCAATATGCTAATGTATCATGTTGACGTTAAAGGGATCATATGATGCTGTTTCAATTTCTCCTTTCTCTTTGGAGTGTTGCAAGCTCTTGGTGCATAAAGAAGATCTGTAAAGTAGCAAAACCAAAGAGATATTCTTTATAAAATTAAGACTCTGCCACGCCCCATTAAAACAGCTCATTCAAACACGCCCCCACATGTCTATGTCACTATGTGGAAATATTTGCGTAATGCCACCCAAATATTCACGCAATGAAAGAAGCCATGGTTACAGTAACCACAGTTAGTGTTGAAGAAGCCATGTCAGGGAGATGCTGTGTGAATCTAGACAAAAGCAAAACCACTTTATTTGACCTTGAAGTAGATTTCCGAGGAGTGCTTGCCGTGATCGGCCAATCACAATGCACTGGGTCAGTTGGCCAATCAGAGCAGAGTATGCTTATTGGAAGGAGGGACTTTGTAGAAAACTACATGTTTGAGAGAGGCGGGGCATAGAAGACCTAAAATAATGTACAGTATTTGAAAAATGATATGTTTTTTGAAAAAATAAATCATGTCAACATATTCTGTTACACCAAATACACAAAATAATGATCTTTTAAAAGAGCATCATATGACCCCTTTAACATGAAACGGCTTTGGATTCGTTTTAAAAACGACTTGTTTTAATGATTTAGAGTGGACTCTTTCATTTAAGAGACAATAACTTTATACACGGTGCACTTTCAGATTTACAATTTTGAAGGATGTTTTCATTCACTTAGAGCTGTGTTTCCCACTGCATGAAAGGCAATTTTCAAAAATCCATAATAGGGACACTTTAACGCTGATATCAGTGTTTAAACAGTCAGACATCTACAGAAATGACTTGGTGTAATTTTTTTGGACAGGTTCTCCCTGTTGATTCATTGTCTATTGTTCTTCTCTTCCTCAGGTGCGTGAGAGATTGCGTGTGGCTTTAGAGAGAGTTTCTGTTCTAGAAGAAGAGCTGGAAGCGTCCACAAATGAGGTGAAAATCATACTTTTGCGATGTATTTTGTACCTCCTTTTCTCTCTGTACGTGGCACACTGGCCTTGAATGCTTAGATTTGTTCGCTATACTTAGGTTCTGTCTTTACGGGATCAGATTAAAAGGAGAGAGCGGGGTTTGGACAATGGAAAGGAGGTGAGTCAGAACTAATTGGATATTGTTTTGAATCTTTTGAATCTTTTTTCTCATGTTCCTCTGTTTTTCACACAGCGTCTCCCGAATGGCCCCTCCTCCATCTTGGATGATGGCGAGATTGACAGACAGAGAGAGGGAGAGATCGAGAGACAGAGAGGAGAGCTTTCACAGTTAAAAGAAAGACTGGCACTCATGTGCAGACAGGTTAGTGTTGCACTGCTGCCTGTAGAGCAGGCATTTTAAGGAATCGTTGGCACACTCTCAACAAGGCAAGTTGATTCAAAAGAAAGCCGCATTCTAGCCAAAGAGAAAATGCAGACCAATAATACAGGGGTGTCCAACCTTCCCCAACATATTGGTCTGGAAGTTTCTAGGAATACTGAAAACCCTTGATTTTCCGATTCAGCTGTGCTTAATTTGGGTTGGAGCTAAACTCTGCAGGAACGTGCCTATTATTTTATTTTAATTATTAAATTATTTAAAGGGTTACTTCACCCAGATAGCAAAATTATGTAATTAATAACTTACCCTCATGTTGTTTCAAATCCGTAAGACCTCCGTTCATCTTCGGGACACAGTTTAAGATATTTTAGATTTAATCCGAGAGCTCTCAGTCCCTCCATTGAAGCTGTGTGTACGGTCTACTGTCCATGTCCAGAAAGGTAAGAAAAACATCATCAAAGTAGTCCATGTGACATCAGAGGGTCCGTTGGAATTTTTTGAAGCATCGAAAATACATTTTGGTCCAAAAATAGCAAAAACGACGACTTTATTCAGCATTGTCTTCTCTTCCGTGTCTGTGTGAGAGAGAGTTCAAATCAAAGCAGTCTGGAAATCCGGTTCGCGAACGAATCATTCAGTTCACCAAATCGAACTGAATCATTTTAAACGGTTCGCATCTCTAATACGCATTAATCCACAAATGACTTAAGCTGTTAACTTGTTTAATGTGTCTGACACTCCCTCTGAGTTAAAACAAACCAATATCCCGGAGTAATGCATGTACTCCAACAGTACACTGACTGAACTGCTGTGAAGAGAGAACTGAAGATGAACACCGAGCCGAGCCAGATAACGAACAAAAGATTGACTCATTCACGAGTCAAGAACCGTTTCTGTCAGACGCGTCCGATTCGTGAACCGAGGAGCTGATTATACTGCGCATGTGTGATTCAGCGTGAAGCAGACCGACACACAGAGCGTCTGAACTGAACTGATTCTTTTGGTGACTGATTCTGAACTGATTCTGTGCTAGTGTTATGAGCGCGGGTAAACCGAAGGCTTGAATCAAGGGCAATCATCGCAAATGACGCCATTACGTCGAGCGCAAAAGAAATGGTGAACCGTTTTCTTCAACCGGTTTATTGAATCGAACTGTCCGAAAGAACTACTGTTGATCCGAACACCGATGCAACCGGTTCTTCACTCGTGAACGAGTCAGTCTATTGTTCGTTATCTGGCTCGGCTCGGGGTTCATCTTCAGTTCTCTCTTCACAGGAGTTCAGTCATTGTACTGTTGGAGTGTATGCATTACTCCGGGATATTGTTTTTTTTTTTAACTCAGAGGGAGTTTCAGCCATATTAAAAAAGTTAACATAAGTCATTTGTGGATTAATGCGTATTAGAGATGCGAACCGTTTAAAACGATTCAGTTCGATTTGGTGAACTGAATGATTCTTTCGCGAACCGGATATCCAGACTGATTTGATTTGAACTCTCTCTCACAACAGACACGGAAGAGAAGACAATGCTGATTTTTGATAGAAGTCATGCTCACCATGACTGCATTTTAAAAGAATTACACACTCAAACAAAAACAAAATAAAATAATAAAAAAAATGTATAAATACTGTATAATGTAATAACATTAATATTCTGAAATGTTAAAATAATAGTTATTTGAAATGTTTTCTACTTTAATATATTTTAAAAGTAATTTCTGTGATGCAAAGCTGAATTTTCAGCATCATTACTCTGGTCTTCAGTGTCATGTTGTCTTTCAGAAATAATTCAGTATGTTTACATGGACAACAATAGTCTGATATTAACACGATTAGGACAGTACTCTGACTTAGAATCTACCATGTAAATAGATATTTCTGATTTCCTTAATCCAGCTAAAGTCATACTTGAAGTAAACACAAATTGAATTGAGGTGTAGAGTATTCCTATTTTAGTCACATTGTCAAAGTACAGTATAGACAAGTACACACCTATTGTAATATACTGCCTACTGCCACATTTTGCGACAGGATACACACAGCAGTGGTCAACCGTTCAAAAGAGTTTTACCCATGGCTCTTACAAATGCGCTCCGAGACATGCAAGTTGTTGTTTTTTTCATTCTGCATCATCAAATTCCATTAACACAGTTCTATCCCACCATTCCTTACTTTGTACTCTCATCCAGTACCTCAGAGTTTGTCGCGGGGGCATTAATTATATGTTGTCGAATGAAAGGGCAGAGGAGGCCTGTTCCTGGAGAATTTGTATCTGGCATTGCCTGTGTAGCGCCCCCTAGCATGTCTAGCTATTATTGTGGAGTACGCTCCCCGAATTCCTATTTATCAAAAAATCTCTCTCTAAATTAATTAATGCACTAAATGTAATTCCCTAATTATCACTTGTTACTGTTTACCTTAATAGCAGCTTCTAATTTATGCAACTTAACTAATGCAAAGTGGTGATGCAATGTCTTTATATCCAAATTAAGGTAAAACACTAATTGTATGTAGGTTTCTCAAATGCTGGGTTAAATTAACAAACTTTTATAGTTTCATTAATATTCCACCCGTTTTAAATGGCTATCAATAATGTAAGTGAAATAAACGTCAATTCACAGATCACTTATCTTAATCAGTAGTGTTAAATACTTTCACTTTAAACCAGTCTATTATAAACTCAATATCTTGCCTCAAGTATCAAAATTATAAATGTCATAAACCCAATGTAATGCAAATCTTCAACAGAAATTCGTTTGAACTATTTACTGGAAAAATAAAATATGTACATAATATATACAGTTCAAATATCAAGTGCAATTCAAATGAAACACAATTAAATAACCCCAAAATTAAAACAAAGCCGGCAAAATGACTAAATGGCCACTCAATGAGATAAAATGAATACCCCAACAGTCATAGGAGGACACGTTGCAGGCCTGAAGTGTGGCTTGGGAGCGGGGAGACCTTAAACACAATGGCCGCTTCGCGCTGTGGCGCAGAAAAAAAAACTCACTGCTGTTGTAGCGCTGACAGGCGTGTCGTCATTCACGCCGCGGCAACGCGATGCTTGCGATGCTGGTGATTGAAGACGTCGTCCGACAGCTATGCAGGGAATGGTTCTGGAGATGAGTGCATTTTTTCAGACGATGCACAAAAAGGCAACCGAGCAGGCTACTCGCTGGCAAAGTCCTTATAACTAAATCGTTCTGACTAGCAGTTCACTCTTTCTCCTCGTGGAAAACTCTGACCGAGTTCCGCAAAACCATAAACTTCACGCTTACACACTGTAAACTTCTATAAAAATGTCTGTAACTCACTCTTCGTGCAGTCTACAAGTACATGTACTATCACAAACATTAACTTGGTGTTTTACCAAATTTCTAACGTGACAGTCACAGCGCGATTCTCACTCCTCTTCCCCAATCTTCTTTCCCCGATCTCTTTCTTCCTCCACCTCGCGACCTCTCACCCCGATTGCTGATTGGATCTTTTTTTCCGGGTATATACATTTTAATTAACTCAATGTTTTAACACACACAAACATTATTTATACATTTTTAACATCATGAAATTTACATTTTAAAGAAAATAAACAAAATAAAAATAATGATTTTAGGAAATATCCAAAATTCCCATAGGGCTACATCCTCCCCTTACTAAATGTCTAAATGTCCTCATTAGACATAAAACAAAATCCCTACATTCCACTATGTAGACTAATTAACCTTTTTTTTTTTTTTTTTTACTATGAGCTCCTAATTATGATCTACATGGAAACCTAATGTTTTCCTAGTTTAATAATTATTCCTCGGTGAACTATGGTAAGTGGTTGCTCACTTGACTTTCCAGGTTCATCATATGTAAGTCTCAATACTGGTTTTATTTGTCTCTTCTCAGTTAATCTTGGTCCAGGTACACTATTAACTTTTGTTTTAGAGCTCAGTTTTTCTTTAGGTGCACAGACAGAATTTCGCCCAGCATCCAGGTCTGTTCCTGAATCATACGAATCTGCCTCTGTCACTGCTTGATCTTCTTCGTCATATTCTATGTTGGACTCTAATTCTTCTGCTGACTGCACAGAATTTGGTTCTATAGCGTCTTCACACGGTGAACAATCTGAGACTCCATCAGACACTTCTATCCTCTTCAGTAGACGTTCCACATAATCCCGGTATGGTATACTGTTATGGTCACACTCCACATCAGATGAGGAATCAGTCATCTCTGAGACTTCTCTTTGCCTCATTATCGGTGGTCTTTGTTTTTTTCGAGTTGAACGTGTTCTGGGTATCACAGTGGTTTCCTCACAGGCTTGCTCCACTGGGATCCTCACAGATTGCCCAATAGGTAATATGTGGTCACGATGGATGGTTCTTATTCCGCCTCTGCCTCCCTCAGGTCTCACACGGAATACAGGTAAGTTTGGCATCTTTCCTACCACTACATGGGGTATGGAACTCCATCGGCTGTCCAGCTTGTGTTTCCCTTTTAGACCGAGATTCTTTAGAAGAACACGATCTCCTCCCTGTATGTTTTGAAAACGGACCTTTTGATCATATGCTCTCTTGTTCCTCAAGTGAGTCTTGTCAGCAGCTTGACTAGCCAGTTGATAGGCTCTGTTCAGGTCCTGTTTCAGGCTTTCAACATACTGAAAATGATTCCTCTCCTGAGTTCCATCTTTTGAAGTTTCAAAGCACAGGTCTACAGGCAGTCTAGCTTCCCTACCGAACATTAAGTAGTACGGAGAGTATCCCGTTGCATCACTTTTTGTGCTGTTGTACGCATGCACTAATGAAGCTACATGCTGACTCCAGGATCTCTTCTTCTCTTGCCCTAATGTAGCCAACATAGAGAGCAGCGTACGGTTGAACCGCTCCGGCTGGGGGTCCCCTTGAGTGTGATACGGAGTCGTTCGTGATTTCCGTATGCCCAAAGTTGTCAGCAGTTCTCTTATCAGTCTCGACTCAAAATCTCTTCCCTGATCAGAATGAATCCTAACAGGTAGGCCATAGTGAATGAAAAACTTTTCAACTAGGATCTTAGCTACTGTCAGGGCTTTCTGATTCTTTGCAGGAAAGGCCTGTGCATATCTGGTATAGTGATCGGTCACAACCAGGATGTTACTAATGCCCCTGGAATCGGGCTCCATTGACAAAAAGTCAATACACACAAGGTCCATAGGACCACTACTGGTGATTTGGTGTAGAGAGGCAGCTTTCTTGGCAGGTGTTTTACAAGTAATGCACAGTCCACAATTCCTCACATACTCCTCTGCATCATGAGCCATTTTGGGCCAGTAGAATCTTGCTCTTAGGAGTTGCGTTACCCTCTCCACACCTAAATGGCCCATGTCATCATGAAGAGAGTGCAACACGGCTTCTCTGAACTCAGCAGGCAGCACAAGCTGTAATGCCTCCTCTGCATCTTTCTTGCTTGCTCTGTACAGAAGTCCATCTCTTCTCACAAGTCTGCCAACTTCCCTCTTCATCAGTAGCATCTCTGGGTCTAAGTCTTTGTTGCTAGGCCAAACTCCCTGTTTCAATGCCTCAATCACCCGTCTGATCACAGTATCCCTCTTCTGGGCAGTCATCAAGTCAGCTTTTGATAGTTGTTCCAGTGAGCTGAGGTGTAACTGAGACGGAAATGAATACACGTCCGGTATACAGGCTGGCGAAGCTCCTAATTGTTCCACATATCTGGGGGACGAATTTGGAGATACAGCCACTTCCAACCGCCGGCATATGGACTTCACTTCATTCTGAGACATGTCATCCCACTCACCGTCTTCAGGTAAGTTGCGAGACAGCAAGTCAGCGTCAATGTTTGCTTTTCCAGGCCTATATTTTACTTCGAAGTCATAAGTGGCCAGGGCTGCAAGCCAACGATGACCTGTCGCGTTGAGTTTGGCCGTTGTAAGTACGTAAGTCAGCGGGTTATTGTCGGTGCATACAGTGAACTTGACTCCATAAAGGTAGTCATGAAATTTATCCACGACAGCCCATTTCAACGCAAGGAACTCTAGCTGATGTACAGGGTATCGCTGTTCAGAAGAGCTCAACTTTCTGCTGGCAAACGCCACCGGTCTTAACCCTTCTGGATGTTCCTGATACAGTACGGCACCAAGCCCTTTGAAACTTGCATCAGTGTGTAGAACATATGGCTTATTGGCATCAGCAAATGCCAGTACCGGTGCATTGAGCAGACACTGAATGATACGATTGAATGCATCCGTGCAGGACTGATCCCATCGGTCACTGAATGGTTCTGAGTCTTTAAAATATGTCTTGGTCTTGTCTGGGGTTTGCTTCCTTCCACGCTGGGTGGGTGCATAACCCTTTGTCAGTTCAGTGAGGGGCCTAACAATCACAGAGTAGTTTGCTATAAAGCGTCGATAATACCCACAGAAACCTAGAAAAGACCGCAATGACTTAAGGTCTGTGGGCATAGGCCACCTAGCGACTGCCTCTAGCTTTTCAGGGTCAGTAGCAACACCATCAGCGGACACTATGTGACCCACATACTTAACCCTGGGTTGACAAAATTGACACTTGTCAAGGGAGAGTTTTAGCCCTACCTCTTCAAGCCTATCTAACACTCGCATGAGGCGTTCTTCGTGTTCTTCTAAAGAACGTCCAAAGACTATGAGATCATCCAAATAAACTAACACCTGAAGGAGATTCATATCGCCGACAGCTTTCTCCATAAGTCTTTGGAACGTCGCAGGCGCTCCAGTTATGCCTTGGGGCATCCTTTCAAATTGAAAAAATCCAAGGGGACAAATGAAGGCGGTTTTTTCTTTGTCCTCCTCCGCCATGGCGATCTGGTAGTAGCCACTACGTAAATCAAGGACAGAAAACCATTTGCTCCCAGTTAAACAATCCAACGCATCGTCTATGCGAGGAGTCGTGTACTGATCTGGAATTGTCCGCCTATTAAGGGTCCTATAGTCAACACACATTCTGATACGCCCAGTCTTTTTTCTGGCAATCACAATTGGTGATGCATATTGGCTACGTGACTCCTTAATTATACCAGCCTTTAACAACTCTTGCAAGTGCTGACGAACATCGTCAATATCTGCAGGAGCTAAACGTCTTGAACGTTCTCTGAATGGCTTTGCATCGGTCATCCTGATATGGTGTTCCACATCCTTTGCCAGGCCAACATCCCATTCAGACAATGAGAATACGTTTGCTCGCTTACATAACTTTTGACGGAGTCGTGCTTTCCATTGTAATGGTATGGGCGAGTCGCCAAACTGGATCAGTTGCGGGTCTAACTCTGGTACAGTCGCGGCCTCAGTTTCAACTTTCAGAGATGGAATGACTGGATCAACGTGACACAGCTGGCCTAAGACAGTTCCAACTGGAATGACGGTGTCTTTCATTGACTCATTCTGGATAAGGATAGTGAGGTGATCATCCACTGCAGTACCATGCACGACCATAGGCTGCAGCAGTACTCCGGATGGTAATGGAGCGGTGGGTGATGCCTCAACCATTAACATGTCTTTACCCAGAGGCCTCTTCAACTCCACTTCACAGATGGCGCAGCATTCACCACCAGGAGGTAAGGTTAGTGAGCCTGGACCCATCCACTTCACACATGCAACTTCATCCTCTTCACCCTCAGTTGTTGGTTTGTCTGTGTGACAAATGGAGTTCTTTGCCTTTATGCCAAGGGTCTGTGCAATGTCCACTCCTGTGGTCTCCTTGCAGAGCATAGACAGTCTCTGGAACAGGTTTGCATTTGTTCCTAGGATCACAGGGGTCTTTTCAGGACTTTTTGAACTTGGGCAAATCAGAGCAAGGACGGAAAGTGTCTCTTTTGCCCCGGTAACCTTCTCTGGAAATTCCATCTCCACTACGACATATCCCAGGTAGGGGTAACTGGTTTCGCTTAAACCCCATATTGCCAACCCTGACACTGGCTGGATTGGGACATCAGGTAAGTGGTGCTCATACCAGGGCTCGAAGATAATTGTGATTTGAGAGCCACTATCCAGAAGTGCATCACAGTGCTGGCCATTTATCTTCACTGGGATGATGGAACAGGGCCCGATCAATCCTGGAGGAATGCCTCTTTCAAGGGTGGTTACTTCGCTTTTCTTAGCTGAGCACACGGTGTGACAATCACCTGATGCTTGAGAAGATAGATCACCCTGTTTAGCTTTCTTTAGAGCGTGTATCAGCTTTCGAATAACTTTGGCCTGATTCTCAGCATTCTGGCATTTGGCAGAGTAATGGCCGTTTTCACCACAGCGATAACAAAAGTTCCCATCCGAGTCGTTAGATGGTTGCTTTCTATTTTCACTATGGGTTTGTCTTGATGGCTCTACTCGAAGAACTGAAGTAGGGGATTCAGAGACTTTTAGCTTATGGCTTGTCATTTGCTTTTGCAAGTTTTTCACTTGTTTTCTTAAAACAGCTACCTCACTATCACTACCTATCTCTGGAGTGTGCATCTTTGTCATTAACACAGGTCCTTTGCTATCTGCTCCTACCTTGTTAGGCACAGTACTCATGGCAGTGAACATCGACTTGAGTTCTTGAATTTCTGTTCTCAAACGCTCAACATCATCCTGTCTATTGTCTGTAGCAGGGTTTGTGTGAACTCTCTGAACAGAGGTGTTCAGCTTCGTCCTTGATGACTCGTACTCTTCTTCACTTCTGATCTCACTCAGCAGTTCCAAGAATGATGGAGGATTTTCCTTCCTCTCCCTGAGTTTGAGCTGGACAAGCATCATATCGGAGTGAATAGCACCTCTCAGCAGCTGCTCCACTCGAGCACGGTCAGCACGGCTTGTAGGGAGACCTCCGCGACGAACTACCTTGGTCAATGACAACTCTATGCGCCTAAGAAAGTCAGACAACTTTTCCTTTGGTTGCTGCTGTAGCAATCTAAAGGCAAAATACAGGTCTTCGCCGGTCTCAGCAGACCCAAAAGCACTCTCAAGGGCTTCTAAACACAGAGCAGGACTAACCTCTGGATCAGCAGTCCGCACAGCCTTTACAACAGCTAGCGCAGGACCTTTCAGACTTTCCATGATACGTCGTCGTTTCTCCTTAGTGGAACACTCGCTCTCCTCGACCATCAGACGTGCATGTTCTAACCAATGCTCAAGAGACTCTTCTCCAACTGGAGTTGGCAAGGTACCGGAGAACACTCTCAGACGACGGTAACTACTGTTGTCACCTGATGGTGTCCCCATCTTAGTCAACAAATCACCCACCGCACGAATAATAGACTCTGCTGAGCCACTCTCAGGAGGTTCTTCGAACAGACTCTTAAACGGAGTCGACGGATTATGACTTTCAGAAGCAATAACAATCATCCATTTTTTCATCTTGCCCTCTGGCAACAATTCAGGAGGGACTTTGGTGGGGTCCACTGTCTCTTTACACTCGCATAGCACCCTGTGGCTATCCAGCTTCAGACTAACAGTCCGTCCTCTTACTCGCACTCGCCCTAAGGCTTTGATAGTTCCTAGAGCTTCTTCAATCTGGGCATTTGCAACGTCTTCTGGAATCAGTACCATGAGGGAATGTGCATCATCCAGCTCTTCTCTTCTGCACCAGTCTTTGAGCTCTTGAACTAATTCTGCAGTGCTACACTTAGCCTCCATTTTCTTTTGGGTTTTTTAGCTTAAACTATTTGACTTATTTTTTATTTTATTTTTTTAAATAGCTAATAAATAAAATCCAAGCTAATTGTCAACAGATATTACCTTAATTTAGCGTATTAAGTATCTTATGAAAATTTACTTAAGAAACTCTCAACAATTTAACAGCTAACGCTATTAGCATCAAATTACAAATTAGTTGATTGCATTAATTATTGATCCCGGACGAGCCCCCATTTTATGTAGCGCCCCCTAGCATGTCTAGCTATTATTGTGGAGTACGCTCCCCGAATTCCTATTTATCAAAAAATCTCTCTCTAAATTAATTAATGCACTAAATGTAATTCCCTAATTATCACTTGTTACTGTTTACCTTAATAGCAGCTTCTAATTTATGCAACTTAACTAATGCAAAGTGGTGATGCAATGTCTTTATATCCAAATTAAGGTAAAACACTAATTGTATGTAGGTTTCTCAAATGCTGGGTTAAATTAACAAACTTTTATAGTTTCATTAATATTCCACCCGTTTTAAATGGCTATCAATAATGTAAGTGAAATAAACGTCAATTCACAGATCACTTATCTTAATCAGTAGTGTTAAATACTTTCACTTTAAACCAGTCTATTATAAACTCAATATCTTGCCTCAAGTATCAAAATTATAAATGTCATAAACCCAATGTAATGCAAATCTTCAACAGAAATTCGTTTGAACTATTTACTGGAAAAATAAAATATGTACATAATATATACAGTTCAAATATCAAGTGCAATTCAAATGAAACACAATTAAATAACCCCAAAATTAAAACAAAGCCGGCAAAATGACTAAATGGCCACTCAATGAGATAAAATGAATACCCCAACAGTCATAGGAGGACACGTTGCAGGCCTGAAGTGTGGCTTGGGAGCGGGGAGACCTTAAACACAATGGCCGCTTCGCGCTGTGGCGCAGAAAAAAAAACTCACTGCTGTTGTAGCGCTGACAGGCGTGTCGTCATTCACGCCGCGGCAACGCGATGCTTGCGATGCTGGTGATTGAAGACGTCGTCCGACAGCTATGCAGGGAATGGTTCTGGAGATGAGTGCATTTTTTCAGACGATGCACAAAAAGGCAACCGAGCAGGCTACTCGCTGGCAAAGTCCTTATAACTAAATCGTTCTGACTAGCAGTTCACTCTTTCTCCTCGTGGAAAACTCTGACCGAGTTCCGCAAAACCATAAACTTCACGCTTACACACTGTAAACTTCTATAAAAATGTCTGTAACTCACTCTTCGTGCAGTCTACAAGTACATGTACTATCACAAACATTAACTTGGTGTTTTACCAAATTTCTAACGTGACAGTCACAGCGCGATTCTCACTCCTCTTCCCCAATCTTCTTTCCCCGATCTCTTTCTTCCTCCACCTCGCGACCTCTCACCCCGATTGCTGATTGGATCTTTTTTTTCCGGGTATATACATTTTAATTAACTCAATGTTTTAACACACACAAACATTATTTATACATTTTTAACATCATGAAATTTACATTTTAAAGAAAATAAACAAAATAAAAATAATGATTTTAGGAAATATCCAAAATTCCCATAGGGCTACACCTGTTTGCATGTATTGCATGAAAAATAATTAACTGCACTTGAAGTTAAAAATAAAACACCTAAAACTGTATATGGTACTATAACCAAACTACGTCGGATGGCATCATTTTGGGGAGTAAAATGTGTGCCATTAATCAAACTATGTACTATAATATATAAAACAGGAACATGAAAGGAATATTCTAAAAGCAACTCGTGTAAACACCTTAATCATAATATGGTCTTATTCAGAATAGGGTCATTACCGTATTTTTCGGACTATAAGTCGCACCTGAGTATAAGTCGCATCAGTCCAAAAATACGTCATGATGAAGAAAAAAACATATATAAGTCGCATCGGACTATAAGTCGCATTTATTTAGAACCAAGAACCAAGAGAAAACATTACCATCTACAGGCGCGAGAGGGCGCTCTATGTCTTCAGTGTAGGCTACAGGATTACCGAGCAGCATAGAGCGCCCTCTCGTGGCTGGAGACGGTAATATTTTCTATTGGTTCGTTTCTCTTGGTTCATTTCTCTCAGTTCATGTCAAATTAATTTTGATAAATAAGTCGCACCTGACTATAAGTCGCAGGACCAGGCAAACTATGAAAAAAAGTGTGACTTATAGTCTGGAAAATACGGTAATTAGATTACTGATGTCCATGTGAACTTACTCATTATAATATGCACAAATGGTGCTCAAGAAACTATCGCTATCAGTGTTGATAGCAGTTGCTTCTTAATATTTTTGTGGTAACACTTTATTTTAAGGCCCAGTTCTCACTATTAAATACTGCTTATTAGCATGCATATTACTAGCATACTAGCCTTTTATTAGTTCTTATGAAATACTGTAAGTTATTAAGTACTAAAATCCCTTATTCTGCATGACTATTTTAGATACCTTAATCGTACTCTATACCTGAACTTAAAAACTACCTTACCTAACTATTAATAAGCAGCAAATTAGCAGCTTGTTTAAAGGGTTAGTTAAGCCAAAA
Organism: Carassius gibelio; assembly: GCF_023724105.1. Classification (NCBI taxonomy): domain Eukaryota; kingdom Metazoa; phylum Chordata; class Actinopteri; order Cypriniformes; family Cyprinidae; genus Carassius; species Carassius gibelio. Next base: position 21,717,837 of record NC_068398.1, on the reverse strand, counting down.
ATGAAAATTCTGTCATTAATTACTCATCCTCATGTCGTTGCAAAGCTGCAAGACACACACACACAAGGTATTGACAGTGTCCAAATCAGTGACATATGAGGTTTCATGATGGTTAGAATACTGTCTTAGAAACAAGTTGGGTTTTGAAACAGAGCTTATACGTGTTTGTGTATGATACGTATATAATGTTCACAGACACAGGAATGAAATACGGGACAGACGGGGTGGGAGAAGACCTACAGTATGAAACACTCAAAGCACTCACACTTTCTGGATGAGAAGGTTCCAGTTAGTCTGGCATTCCTATGGTTGCCATAGAGATACAGAATGAGAGGAGATGCTGAGCGAAAGACTGTCTCAGATTCTGCCCTCTGGTGGATGGACGCAGCATTCCCAAATGTAAAAAAAAAAAAAGAAAGGACAGAGGGAGAAACTGCTACTGGAATGCATCCAAGTTACATTGGCTGGTTTTTGTGTTTGCATGCGTTCGTGCGCACATGCTAACGTCTGAGCCTTGTCTCCCATGCGCAGGTTGGAGAGATCGAGGAGCAGCTGACTACCGCCAGGAGGGAATTAGCTAAATCTGAGGAAGCCAATCAGAAGCTTCAGAGGGACGTGAAAGAGGTGGGTCAGAGGTTAAGTTCTCATTGAGAGTGCTCCAAAACAAAATCAAGAGCCCTATATCACGCAACCATGGTTTTGCTGTCATCCCGCCTCCCTTCCCATTTAGACGGGTTTCCTGCCACGATGCAGTGATTAATTGCCGGTAAAGTGCTCCAGTTGTTGATGGGTGTGCCTGTCAGCCAGAGCGAGATCAGTCATACTGCCGACAAAATAATCAGCTGTCTACCTGACATTCCTCACGGAAGAAGTCTAGTTTTCTGTATAACAGTACAGAAGCACGCTGTATTCTCCTGCGGTAACACAAAGACTTGCCAATTTGGCAGCGGCGCCCGTTTCATGTCACAGACTCGCTACTTATGGAATTTTCCGGAATTGCCGGCAGCTTCCGTGCTGGCTTGGCGTCCTATTTACGTTGGATGCCTTGAGCAGATTTTTGCTTATGATCTGCTTCCACTGTCATAAAGTAAAATCTTGATAATGGCGAGTGAAGGGTGTTTTCCTCATTTCCCAAGACACTTTGCCTTTCGTTCTTTGCGCTACACTCGTCTTTCGTTGCCTTTTTTCTTCCTCCCTCATAGCAATTATGTAATATTAAATACAGCTCTTTTGGTTTCGCAGTAACTGTTTATAGTCAGCTCCATTTGAAGTAAACAGTTACGGTGCTGTCTAGACAGACGCCCGACTGTAATAATGTTACCGAATGGTCTGATTGTGATCGTTTAGTGTGCGTTTGTGCCTCTGCAATCAGTTAGCCATATGTTGTTGTCTTTGATTCTTTTTGACGCTTTCTGTCTTTTATCTCAAATTTCTCCACCCCCTCAACCTCAGGCGCTGTGTCAAAGAGAGGACATGGAGGAAAGAATCACCACCTTGGAACGCAGGTAAACTAGACCAGATCTCACAGCTGTTTTGTCGCACTTCTGAATGACACACAGATAGAGTCGCAGTTTTGGTTTGTCAAGCGCCCTGCAGATCCTCACCGTGTGTGTTTCTGTCTGTAGGTACCTCAGCGCCCAGAGGGAGGCAACCTCTCTCCATGACATCAAAGACAAGCTGGAGAACGAGCTTGCCAGCAAAGAGTCTTTATACAGACAGGTACAAAAGAAAAATCATGTACAGACACACATGAAAGGTGTAACTATTGAAGGATCATTTAACAGCGTGTTCATCGGCAGGAGTCTCTGGGGGTTATTCTCAGGGTATGGCGCCACTTGTGCCTGAAGATTTAGTGTTTCATCTAAAAACATTTCAAGACTTTTCTTTCTTTTCAATGAATTTTCAAGAAATCCTTCACATTTGAACATCTCAAGGTATATTGGGCTATAACCACCATAGAGAGCCACTGTTGGCCCCTCCAGTATTCAGATTAATGGTCAACAAATAGCCTTGTTGCTAACCACAACATCAAACTATGATGTTTTTTCATAAATCTATTAAATATATTTAGATTAACTCTGAATTCAATGATTTTAATTTAAAGGTTTACATTAAATATAATTTGAAATAACATTCAAATGTTGTGGGTTGGTAAGATTTTTAAATGGTTATTAAATAAAAGCTCTTTTGCTCACCAAAGCTAAATTTATTTGACCAAAGGTCTGTATAAAAATATGTATGACCAAATTATTATTTCAATTTAAAATAACTTTTTTTAGTTTTCTATTTGAATATATTTATGGGGCCAAGTTTTTTATTTTATTATTTAAATTAATGTTAAAGACAGTTGTATTGCTTAATATTTTTGTGAAAACCATGCTACATTTTTTTCAGGATTTGTTGATAAATAGGAAGAACAAACTTTATTTTCAACTAATGAAAAAGTATTTACTGTCCCCTTCAATTTAATTCATCCTTACTAAATAAAAAAGTATTAATTTCTTTCATAAAAACTTGTGAAGGCTTTTAAAATGTAATGGTTATAAATGGGCACATGCAAACTGATTAATATTCTGATATCAAAAAACGTATTTTATTTTATTATCACAGACGAATGTTTCCTGAAATTAATTTTCTACCTTTTTTCTTTCTTTTTTTTATCTGATTAAAGCTGATTTGTATATTTGCACAAAGCCTTTTCCCGTCAGATCTTTAAGCTAAACAGATCTCGCAGTAGGAGATGTATTTATAGTAAATAGAGATGCTCTGCAGATTTACACATTCTTAGCTAAAGGAACCACATGACAGTATTACTGCACCTAAATTGCTATTGGCATTTAAATCTAACTGAATTTATTTTGATGTTTTAAAGGCCTGTGGGGTGAGGTCTGTAATTGTGACTACAAGAATTTAGAATCTGTTTCCAAGCTTCGTGATGATATGTCCGGACGTGTTGGTTTTACGTCACATATGTCTTTGCTGTTCATACATAACGAAATAATCTCTGGTTATAGATAATGCAATCACTAAACTGTTGTTTGCCAGATTTTTGTTCAAAATTTTATTTCTTTATTATTTTCTCATGGTTTGTTTCTAACAAAAAGAAGTCCCACTGTGTTTTCACCAGGTCTCCATCCAAAACAAAGCACTATTTTTCCTGAAGAGAGTGTGTTCATTATGGTGTTCTGTATTGTTTGGCCTCATTGTTGTGTCACTCAGAGTGAAGAGAAGAACAGGCAGCTTCAGGAGCGTCTAGACGATGCTAAACAGAAGCTGCAGCAAACCCTCCAGAGGGCCGAGACGCTGCCCGAGATCGAGGCTCAGCTCGCCCAGAGGGTGGCGGCACTCAACAAGGTGTGTGCTGTCAGGTTCATATCTGTTTGACGTGCTGTGTGTGCTATTAACTCCTTTCAAATTGAGAACAGGTCCAAACTAATGTTAATACACATTTTGTCCTTGCTCTGTTGTTAAGGCGGAGGAGCGTCATGGTAACTTTGAGGAGAGACTGAGACAGTTGGAGGCACAACTTGAAGAGAAAAATCAGGAGCTACAGAGGGTGACTCATCCTCTCTTTTTTCAGTTTGTTCAGCATGTGACTCTCAAATGTAGTGAAGTAGTTTCACTTTGAATGGGCTTTTAGTGTAAAGATCCTTCCACACTGAGTCCGAAATTTGCATTTGTCACCCTAAAAATTAATTACGCACAAATACCTCTGCTTGCTACAGATACGAACACCCCCCCCCCCCCAGACATTTTAACCCGATTCAAAAATAATTTATGGCCAATGAAACATGACTGACTGACAACGGGAGGTTGTATTTGTTTTTTAATGTGCAAAAATTTGAGATGAGAATTTCGGACTCGGTGTGCAAGGACTTTTAGCACATTAAAAATAGGATTACTCCAAAATTTAAATGCAAATGCTGAGACATTGATTTTGATATAAGAGTAAATATATGTTTTTGTTTGATAAAAAAAAAATTACATTAAGAATTTCTAAAGGAGATAACATCTGGAACCAGTAAAAAGTTAATATGTAGAATTTTTTTTTTCAATCTTTTCAAAAAATGTTTCAAAATCTATGTTGATTTTAAAATGTTTAATTATATTTTAAATATTGTAAATTAGTATATTTCAAATACAGGTAAAAATAACAATAAAAACTAATCTGGTGCTTCTTAAACCAATTTAGTTTTTTTAAACATTCACATAAAAATACATATATATGTATAAATAAATAGTGTTATAGAAGTGTTATTCTTGGATATGCCTGAAATCACACAGCATAATCTCTCATCAACGCCACAAATCTTTTTTTCACTGTTAGTCAAGTATATACTCCATCTTTCTCTGTCCATGACTGTTCCCTCTCTTTTTCACTCCCTCCCCCCAGGCCAGGCAGAGGGAGCGGATGAATGACGAACACAACAAGCGTCTCTCTGACACGGTGGACAAGCTTCTGTCAGAGTCCAACGAGAGACTGCAGCTGCACCTGAAGGAGAGAATGGCTGCCCTGGAGGAGAAGGTGTGGTCCCCCACTATTTCAGATTTGATTTCCCTGACAACGTTGCATGCACATCCAGAAAACAGAAAAATAGCCTTGACCTGTCACCACGTCTTTGATGTTTACCTCAAAACTCCAGATGTTGCCTCAATTATGTTCGCGTCTAATAGGAGTTCCAGGCTTCCCCTTATGTGTCCCCCCTCATTATTTCAGCACAAAAGCAGGTGTTTCACGCTCACTGCGTTTCTCATCAGAGAATCCGCGAATAAATGGCTGAAACATAATTTGCGCTTAATGTCAGAAACAGAAGACGTGTTCCTGAAAACAGAAGACATTAGACTGGAGCGGTCGAGGAATGTGCCGAACCACATATTTTCTAAATCTACTAGTTGTAGGATGCCTGAACAACCACTGTAGTTAACTAATCAGTTTCGAGGAAGTATAATTAGGCTGTTTCTGGTTCCTCTGAGCGCAGCTGAATGTGTTTGTAAGAGGCCATTCACAAAAGGCGTGTTCAAAAACCGAATGAGCAAGTCTCAAGACGCGTTTTTAACCGTTTGGAAAGCTATTTTTAACTCAACATACTGTTTTAAAAACATATGATACTCAGGGATCTAAAGGTCATGTGAATATGAGGAAATCTCAAAAGCATGGTTTCTAGGTCTAGAACGTCATAGAAAAATAATAAAAAAAAATTTTCTACTTATATTTTTAAGTAATTATTTTTTTATTTTTAAGAATTAAAGAGATAGTTCACCCAAAAATGAAAATTCCATCATTAATTACTCACCCTCGTGTGGTTCCAAACTTGTAAGATCTTCATTCATCTCCAGAACACAATATTTTTGATGAAATCCGAGAGCTTTCTGACCCTCCACAGGCAGTGATGCAGCTGACACGTTCAAGGCCCAGAAAGGTAGTATAGACATCCTTAAAATAGTCCATGTGATATCAGTGGTTTAACTGTCATTTCTGACGTAGAACCTGGATGTGCTGCGGCTAGTTTTGGTCGCGTCGAGGCACTCTCGTGATTGTGACATGGAAGAGAAGAAATTGTTGAATAAAGTGTTTATTTTTGTTTTTTCTTTGTGCACAAAAAGCATTCACGTAGCTTTATAAAAGTACGAACCACTGTTGTTTCTCTGGTATTCCCATGCAAACTAGCTAACAGCTAAATATGGCATGCTCAGACAGTATGCTAATTTTAGCAAAAACATATCAAAAGCTAAAAGAGAATATTATTATAATCTAAACTAGCCAGTGTCACCTGACTACTTGGTTGACTGATCAGCTATTTCTCCACTGCGACCCTTCCTACTATGATATTAGCTGTCATGAGTTTGATTCCCAGGGAACACACAAGATTAATTTGGATAAAAAACCTTACAACTGAATGAATTTATATGTAAGCATCTGGTGTAATGTGTTACAGAACGCTCTCTCTGAGGAACTCGCTAACATGAAGAAGATTCAAGATGATCTCTTAGCGAACAAGGTATGTTTGTCTTTAAACTATAATGCTATTGTAAATAAATGAAAGGAAATACTGCTCTGTTGACTTGACCTGTGTCCAGATGGCTCCATTATCTGATACCAATATATGTGTCCTACCAGGATCAACTGATTGCAGAGCTGGAGAGGCTTCAACTAGAGCTGGACCAGCTGAGAGGAAGACCGGGTTCCTCTTACTCACGGTAAGATGCATAACATTTCTGCTCTCTTCTCATTTAAGTCATTTATGTTCATTTCATGAAATGTGTGACTGCTTCATTAGTTCTTTATGCTAAAGTTTCCATGATAAGACATTCACTTTCAATTTTACTTCAGTATGCAACATTCAAAGTTGGGGTTCATTAGGTTTTTTTTTTTTTTTTCAAATAAATTAATACTACTATTAACTTAACTTACTATTAACTACTAACTTAACTTCCTTTTTACCAAAGAAGAGGAGTTATTTTACATTTAATTTTATATATATATATATATGTATATATATATATATATTCAAATATTAAATTATATAATGTTAAAGTAAAAATACAACAACAACAAAAAAACATCAGAATTGTAATCAGTATTTTTTATTTCTGAGTGAAACAAAATATTTATTGAGGAAAGGACATATGAGATGGGATGATTTTATCCATCAGAAATCATTTGCATTGTGAAAAGTGGGGAAACACTGAGCATAAATCATAAACCATGGCCTCCTCTGCGTCTCTTTCAGGTCTCTGCCAGGAAGTGCTCTGGAGCTGCGGTATTCCCAGGGAGGTGGGTCACTTCCTGCTGGCTCCACCACTCACCTAGATCATTATGGAAACACAGGCACAGGAGGCGTGGTCAGACGGGCTCATCGTGGACGCTGGGGCGGGGCAAGGGAGGAACCTAGCAAAGTGAGAACATCTTTGTATGAACCTGCAAATAAATTAATAGAAATAGTTTAATATGGAGTTAAACGAGTTTCTTCTTACCTCTCTCATGTGCAGTACGGCGACTGGGACAGCGGAGCTCTGCTGGGCACTGGGTTCGAGGGGGGCGTAGAGGACAGGTGTTCTGATGATGAAGAGGATCGCCATACGCTCTTCGAACCGGAGCTGCTCTCGCCAAGCGGCCAGACAGATGTGCAGACTCTCGCTATCATGTTGCAGGAGCAGCTGGAGGCCATCAACAAAGAGATTAAGTGAGTTTACTGCAGACGGAGGGACCTTGAGACCGCTTGAAAAAACAAACCTTTACTTAATGGGAAAGACATTTAAAATGGAGAGCGCTCAGAAAGGGAGGTTAATGGGAAAGAGCAGGACACTCGATAAGGAGAGTATATGGCAGGGAACATCGGTGCACAACAGTATTTTCAACATCAAGTAGTTGGTGGATTGCTTGAACTCTTAAGAAAACCTCGCTAGTTTTGAGTTTACATGACCCTGATTGGACGTTTTACAAACTACGTAATAAATTAATATACATTTATTAATATAATTTATGGTTGATCTGTTTAAAATGTAGTCCTGTGATGGCAAAGCTGCTATGCTGGTTAATATTTTTGTGAAAAAAACATGGTTCTTCTAACTTTCAAAAGAACAAAATTTATTTGAAATAAACATATTTACTGTTACCTTCAATCATTTTAATGCTCCCTTGCGGAATAAAAGTATTCATGTCTTTCAAAAAACGACAATAAAAAATATCACTAACCTCATACATAACTAGTAGATTGAATGACATTTACCATCCTAAAATGTGCTTTATTTCTCTTTTTTATTCTGTCTGTCCTTAGGATTTTGTAAATATAAAAAAAGTATTTTATTCAATGTTTTTCATTCAAGGTCTGAAATTTGAGCCATCATTCCATATTTGTATTAATATTTAATGTTTTATGATGGAATACAGCACTTATGATTGATTCCTTGTTGGATTTAAGTAGATTTAAGGTACATTTATATTTATGCTTTATTAGTGGCATTGAAGAACTCAGGTTTGCAAGTGCATTCCCTAGAAATTTAACATTATGGAAAATAAAATTATGTTGGACAATAACTATAAAGTTTCAATAATCGTTAGAACGAAGGGAAGTCCACCGCATAATGACAAAAGGGAACAGTATCATTGAATCACTTTCACTTTCAGCTGATGATCAATCATTTTTTTATACAGCCAACCAGAATCCATCCTTCTTTAAAGAATTCAGGCATTTAAAATGGTAGATGACAAAACTGCAAGGCAAGCTTAAAATAAAAATGAACAGTATTGTCCATTGTCAATGCTAAAATAGTTAAACTTATGGTTATCTTTATAGATATAATGTTTGGTGTGAACACACCTTTAAAAAAGTCTTGAATTTAGCCTCATGATACCTACAGAAGCCGTTGTCTTACCCTCCTTTCATATTTTCTTCAGGCTGATTCAGGAAGAGAAGGAGAGCACCGAGCTTCGCGCTGAAGAAATCGAGAGCAGAGTCAGCAGCGTGGCTCTGGACGGCCCTCCAGTCCCCCCGACCTCTCTGGGGCGGGACAGCACAGGCCGTGGCTTCATCCCCTCATCCCTCACATCCTCCACCCTGGCATCCCCCTCTCCACCCAGCTCCGGGCACTCCACTCCCCGCCTGCCCCACTCCCCAGCGCGCGAGACAGACAGACAGGTGGGATTATTCACAAGCATTGCTAGCACACACTGAATAAACATGCACACCTCTGACTCTGTCCATTCTGCCCATCAGAACAACAAAGATGACGACAGGTCCCTGGCCCTTCTGGATTCCACCCCTCCTCCCACCCCTCGTGCGCTGCGACTGGACAGGATGACCCACACTCACCCTGGTGCAATGTTGGATGACAGTCGCGAGTTCCGCAGGTGCGTTACACCACCCAGCCTGAAATCCATCTTTACACAGAGATTGCACAGTACAAAATGTATTTCAGCCTTTTTTAAGTGACCTTTCCCTGTCTCTCTCTGTGGGTTTCCAGTCTCTCAGCTGATGGCAGCAGCTCAAACAGCAGCCAGGACTCCCTCCACAAGGCCAGCAAAAAGAAAAGCATCAAGTCTTCCATCGGCCGGCTCTTTGGGAAGAAGGAAAAGGTCCGAATGGGTCAGCCTGGACGTGAGTCAGCATCTCTGGGTGAGTCTAACTTACAAAAAAAAATACTTAAAGGTTCACCCAAAAATGAAAATTCTGTCATTAATTACTCATCCTCATTCCAAACCCGGAAGAACTTCGTTCATCTTCAGAACACAAATTAAGATATTTTTGACGGCAGATGGTGACTCTTTTGGGAGATGAATTTTAATGATGTGCTGACTAGCTTTCTGGGTCTTGAATGTGGTAGTTGTGTTGCTGTCCATGTGAGGGTCAGAAAGCTTTTGGATTTCATCAAAAATATCATAATTTGTGTTCTGAAGATGAATGAAAGTCTTACGGGTTTGGAACGACATGAGGATGAGTAATTAATGACAGAATTTTCATTTTTGGGTGAACTACCCCTTTAAAAAAAAGTGTTTGACAACAAAATAAAAAATAGCTCTGCACAAAATCAGAGGGATATGCTTTAATTATTTTGAAAGATTCCTTGAAGCTCCTTAAAATTGCTGACTTGTTCCTAATGAAACCATTCATTTGCTTGGGACATATCAAAGGGCTCATTTGCTTTTTAAATAACAAATAACCTGTATTCAACATGATTTTCTACATGCCAGTTGTTTCCTTTAGCACTAGAGAGGGACATTCTCATTCTAGAGAGCATTTGATTAGACAAAAATCAGTGTAGTGCAACGTGTAAATGCTATTTTTTGTTCATTCTCCAGTAACAGAAAAACTTTGTTTTATATGTGCACACTAGCATTTAAAAGCTTTGTAAGATGTTTTCATGTTTTTTAAGTAAGGCTCCATTTATTTGATAAAAAAAAAAAATGATGTAAACAGTATTATTGTGAAATATTGTTACAATTTAAAACAGCTGTTTTCTGTTTTAATATATTAAGTTGTATGATCCTTCAGAAATCATTCTAATATGATGATTTGATGCTTAAGAAACAGATCTGGCTCCTAAAAAAGCCCAGTGAACTATATCTGCAGTATGCAATTAATTACCAAATATTATTATATAACCATGCAAAAATGGTAATCAATGCGGTATTGATAACTGCATCAGAATAAACTGCCTGCAACATCTTAATGTTTCTTTAATGGGCATTAAAGTGTTTAATATCCACTGTTCATTTAACTGCGAGTCTTAACCTTCCTGTGCCTCCTGTAGCCTCGACCCCCTCAGATGACCTGGGCTCTGGGGATGCCCTCGGACTCACTAAGATGGCCGGTCCAGTGGACAAGGACCGTCGCAGCAAGAAGAAGTAATTTTACTCTTACCAGTCTAGTTTAGTCTTTCTTCTCACTCTGTATCTTATTCTTTGCCCTGAATTGACTTCTCTCCCTTTCTTTTAGGCATGAGCTGTTGGAGGAGGCCTGCCGACAGGGGCTACCCTTTGCATCTTGGGACGGCCCCACTGTTGTCTCCTGGCTGGAAGTATGACTCCATATCTTGAGCGTTGCAATGGATAGAAAGGGGCTTCGTTTTACATTGATATGTGCTATTGTGTTTAAACATATGGCATTGTTGTGTCAGACCATCTACTCACATTCTCTGTAACTTTGATGTCCTAAGAAAAGGTGCTTTCTGTAAGCACCTTTGTTTTGTTTTGTGCTTTCCTAAAGGTCACCTATCTCTCTGTTTCAGCTGTGGGTGGGCATGCCGGCGTGGTACGTGGCAGCCTGTCGTGCTAATGTGAAGAGTGGAGCCATCATGGCTAACCTGTCAGACACAGAGATCCAGAGAGAGATCGGCATCAGTAACCCTCTGCACCGCCTCAAACTGAGGCTGGCCATTCAGGAGATGGTGTCCCTGACCAGCCCCTCCGCCCCGGCCAGCACACGCTCCGTACGCTCACACACTCACACACACACACTTACGTGTGCTAAATGCACCATAAAAGAAGAGGATTCTTTAATAATTGTACAGTGGGGTCCAAAAATCTAAAGATCACAATTAAAATACTCTGTTTATAATTTTATTTAATTTAGTTTTATTACACATTATATTTTCAGCAAAACAATTTAAGTGAAAAGTTCAAATGAAAAATGAACATATTACCGTTCAAATGTTTGGGGTCAGTAAGATTTTTAAATGGTTTTGAAAGAAGTCTATGCTTGCTATATTTACATCAAAAATACAATGTGCCATTGTAATATTCTGAAATATTATTTCAGTTCAGTATAAAAAAATTATAAAAATTCAAAATAGTAACATTTATTTGAGACCATTTTTTATACCAGTGTAAAAGTCTTTGCTGTTTTTCCTCTGCTGAATGGAAGTATTAATTTCTTTAAAAAAAGGAAAATACTACTAACCTCAGACTTTTGAAAAGAAGCGTAAATGTCAAAATGTAGATATATTTTTTTTAGTGCTGTCAGAGGGTTAATCGCGATTAATTGCATCCAGAATAAAAGTTTTTGTTTCCATAATATGTGTGTATATTTATAATGTATATATAAATACAAACACATACTTGTATATATTTAAGAAAAATATGTTATATTTATATAATAAATATATTTATATATAATACAAAATATAAGAATATAAATTTATATACATGTAAATATTTTCAAAATAAACACTGTGTATTTATATATCCATAATAAATATACACATTACACACACATATATTACGTAAATAATTGTTAATAATTAATTGTTTGAGAGCACTAATTATTATTATTATTTATTTATTTTTGACGGTAGCATTTGTGCTGTATGAACTTGATTAACGAATGATCAAAAAACACACATGATCAGTATCACAAATTTACTTGATTTACTTGTAATTAGTGGCCTAGAAAGAGTACAGCGTCATGATTTTTTTGTATTCCTTTTATATCATAAAATTACTTTGTCACACGTCAAACATTAGAGTGTGAATCCCTGATTTTCAGTGTGATCTCAGACATTTTCACTCTACCCAAAATAATACTAATAAACAGTAATTCTGACTGTAAGTGTTGTTTTCTTTTCTTACCACAGTCAACCAGTAACGTGTGGATGACCCATGCTGAGATGGAGTCCCTGACCGCAGCCACCAAACCAGTTAGTAGCCACACTTCTTGTATTCTGTCAGTACTTGTTGATGCCTGACTAGATTACTAGTTTGAGAAAAGAACATGTAACAGATCCAAATAATGTGTGCTGAAGCCATCAACTACTAGAATACATTCAAAGAATGGATATTGACAAAACCTCTTATCCACCAATGACTGCACTTCTGACGGTTTTTGATGTGATACTTCATTGGTGAATATTTCTGTATTAATTACACTGTCTTGCATTCCAGTGCACATTTTGTATAGTAAATTTCATCTGGATAAAAATAAACACTGCTCTGCCGCCTAGTGGACAGTATGAGAGGCAGCACGAGGAGAGAGTGGAGTGATCAGACATGTGTTGATGCGTCTCTCTCTTTCTCTCTCCCCCTCTGTGTGTCTGGCTAGGCTGTAGTGTTGAACATCCTCAACTTTCCCTCTTTTTTCTGTTTCAGTGTGAACTGCTTCCAACTAATGACCCGGTCACTAACAGTCTGTTCCTCCCTTTGTACCTCTCTTCCTGCTTTCCCTCTTCACTCTTCTTTCCTCTTCCTGTCCATCGATGTGTCTTTCCTGCTGCCCCTCTGCGGCGTTCCTTATCTCCTCTTCCTCACCTCTCTCCTATCATGCTGTCACCTCCGCACACAAGGAGCTGAAAGAGATTAGCTGGGATCAGGTGAGTAACGTCAATACGTCCATTAAACACTTTCAAACTGATGGTGCCATCAGATAGTTGAGACTAAATTATCTTTAAGAGTAAATGAAGTGTATATTTGTTTCAAAATCACATAGAGTCGCTTAACCGCTGTTTCCTTTTTGATAAATGGAAGGTAGGTCAGAGCTCAACAGTAAGGATTGTTTTTTCTGGCCTCAAGACTAAAAAATATTTATCATTTAAATTTCAGATTTTACATTTTTGATTTTCCAAATTTTAAATGCATATTCAATAATAATGCATACAATAGAATAAATAAAATGTTAAAATAATGTATTGTTGTCAATACATTATTTACAATTTTATGTTTTATTTATATTAAATATTTATTATTTAAGATTTAGTTTTAATTTAATATATACAATTTTCTGTGAAATATTAATCTTAGTTTAGTTATCTTAAATGTTTTTTTTTTTCCGAAGAAAATGTGGAGTAAGACCTGTAATAGCAATATATACTATTATAGTATATATTTTTTTATATTTATTAGCTTATATTTTTAGTTTTAGCTTTAGTTAACAATAACAACACTGTTTTATGCAAGGCATAAATATTTTTGAACTTATGATAAAAAGAGAAGACATAGTGCTGATCCAATAAGGCAAGTGTCTGGCCCAGAACTTTCTTTTTAAGCCCTAAAGTTTGGATTTGTAAGCATCAGATACACATTGTAATGAATGAAGTACAATTGTGATAGGAATCATGTTTTTTGGCCCTCCTTTATGGTAGATCCTGGCTTATGGAGATATGAACCATGAGTGGGTGGGCAATGATTGGCTGCCCAGTCTGGGTTTGCCCCAGTACAGAAGCTACTTCATGGAGTCACTGGTGGACGCCCGCATGTTGGACCATCTGACCAAGAAAGAGCTGCGTGGGCAGCTGAAAATGGTGGACAGTTTTCACAGGTATTTCCTTCTCTTTATCATTCCTAATCTCCTTCCATCTAATACCAATCTGTTATTCTGATGGTGCAGGTGTGTGTCTTAGGGCCTTTCCTAGTCTCTGATGTGCCTGGGGTCAGCTCTTGTAACAGTTTGTCAGGGTGGAGTGTCCTAATGAATTTAGAAAGCCCAGCAACCTCTCTCTTGATCCTTGTGACCTTTTGACCCCACAGGGTGAGCATGCATTATGGCATCATGTGCCTGAAGCGCCTCAATTATGACCGCAAGGAGCTGGAGAGGAGGAGAGATGAGAGCCAGCACCAGAATAAAGGTTTTTCATTTTCTTACTTGCTTCTCTTTGCTAACAGAGATCTCTAACACTGAGTACAAGGGTACAGTGTCATTATAGGGGTCTTTTCCAAATTGCATATGATGTTGTTCCCTTGCATGGCATGTTGGTGTCTGTAACACATCATTAACACTGTTGTAGCTTGCAAATAATGGAATGCGATTATCATGTGCATCTCGTCAGTAAAGCCGGTTCTGTGATTAGTAGAAAATCTCTATCACGTGCTTTCAGCCATGTATCGCCTGCGATTATGAACATGATATTGTGTAGCTTGTCAGTGATCTAAGGTTCTGTGTAGTAAATGGAAATTGTGTGTAGTAAATTGGAAAATGTTTAGAGGAAATTGTATCATGAAACCAGTATCGTGAATTGTATCATATCGTGAGTGGAGTGAATCGTTACATCCCTACTACTGAAAAGGTTTGGGGTCAGTACGTTTTTTGTTTTTTTTATAACTAACAACATTATTCAGCAAGAATGCATTAAATTGATTGGACATTTAGGGCCAGGTTTAATAAATGGGAAATTAGTGCAGTGGGAGGGGAAAATTCTTCATGTGATTTACTGACTGACTAAGGTACACAATAAATACCACAAACACAACATCTCATTTCAAGAGCACCAAGAACAGCGCAAATTACCGACTGCTTTATTGAGCGTTAAATAATGCAGCAAATACCAGTGAATTGACGAGCAAATCTTAGTAAATCACATTGTGTGATTCATTTTAATACTCTACTCCCATTAATTTACCGATCAAAAGGGAAATTCCTACAAATTCGTATTCGATAAGGTGAGTCATGTCCATGCCTTTTCAGCGCTAATTTCCCACCGTGTGTCTTCCCATCTAGTTTAGCTTTATAACGTCAAATAAAGATTTGAGTTGACGCAAGCTGAAAGTAAATCTGGCCCTTTTTATGTTATGAAAGGTTAATCAAATAAATCCTGTTATTAAGAACTTTCTGCTCATCCAATAATTGTGAAAAAAAATGTATCACAGTTTCCACAAAAATATTAAGGAGCACAGTTGTTTTCAGCATTAATCATAATAAGTATGAAAATAAATATTATCTTTAAAAAAAAAAAGAATCTTATTTATTTCTTATTTTCACATTTTTCACTTTCTGAATGATTTCTGAAGAATCATGTAATGCTAAAGATTGTAGCAATGGTGCTAAAAAAATCAGTTTTGCTATCACAACAATAAATTACATTTCAAAACATATTAAGCTTGGAAATAGTTATTTTATATTATAATAATATTTCACAATATTATAATTTTTACTGTAGTTTTGGTCAAATAAATAAAGTCTCGGTGAGAATCTTTCTCATCCCCAATCTTTTGATTGCTAGTGTACTTTTTTTTTATTTGTTCTTTTACACTAATTAGTTCATTCAGGAAGACTGTCCTTCAAAACTTGCTTAGTTTTGCATTCTGAGTTATACTGATCCACCAGCTAAACCAGTACTAAACCAGCATAAACCAGTCTGCATTAGCATGGAAGTCTAAGTTGGTCTAAGCTGGTAGAGCAGGAATTTCATTACATTTTCTGGTGGTTTTCCAAGTTCCCATTGGGTTTTATCATGTTAATCTTTGCTTTGCATCATCAATCAGTTCATACAGCAGAACAGTCTGATAAACAAAATGTACAAGATGGAAAAAGCAACAACAGTCACTTGTGGAATGTACAGTTCATCAAAACATCAGACAGTGAATGAGAACAAGGCAGAGAGAGAGGAAGGGTGTTTACACAGAATGCATTTGTTAGTAATAACATACCTTACCAGCAATGACGTCTGGAAAGCGTTGAGCAGCCCAGCCTTCCATTATGCACATGATTCAACGGCACAATAGAGATTTCACATTTGAAGACTCAACTGATCAAAGCACAATGCACAGATCGCATTATTAATCTCACAGTTGTGAGTTGTTTTAAAGGTGCAGTTAACGCCTCATTCAGTACCTTGATTAGAAACAGATGCCTTCGCTGATCTAGAAGTTATTCATCGCGTAGCAACACAGATGCCTTCATGCCATATGAGACTATATTAAGCATGAGTGAATAGCTTTGCATGTACACATCTCTCTGCTCGCTTTAGTGCAGGGATACTTTTCTGAGTGTTGCTACATGCAGAGTGAGTCTTGAAAAATAAATAATACAAATTTAATAAAAATAAAAAAATCATATTTGGAATATTTTAATTGGGTTTATTTTAATATTTTATTTTTATTTTTAGTATTTTTTTTAGTTTTAGTAATTTGTTATGTCAATTTTATTTGTGTTTAAATATTTCCATTTTAGTCTTTCTTTCTTCCAGCCAGTGACAATTGTTTGTACTAGTTTTATTTGTTAAAACAAATAAATCCATTTCTTTTTTTATTTAACAGTAGCAATGCTGGCTAAACCAGGCCCCTTGTTCATGACATGTTGTCATCAATAGCTTTTCCACCCTTTATAGACAGTTATCTGAAGCTGAGGGTGTTTTAATATAGTCACCATTATATTAAATGACTCAGTAGGAACGGTTTGACAGTTTTCCACGATTGCATTCCTTCCTTTGAACTTTGGTTTAGAGAAGCTGAATCAACAAAACAAGTGCAAAGCCCATGCAATCCCCTGGAATACAAAACAGAGACAAAGACTTTGTCTGAAACAAAAACACATGTGTCCAAATGTTGCATTGGCCATAAGTGGTCCACCTGAAAGATCAGGAGCAACTGAAACAAAAGCTGAAATCCAGTGTCATCACCCAAGATGGAAATCGATGATTATCCAGCGATAATGATCATTGGTTAACACCCTCCTGGAAGTCTATTCATAGCCCGGCCCTTGTGTTTCCTGTCTAGATGTGATGGTGTGGTCAAACGAGCGTGTGATGTGCTGGGTGCAGTCCATCGGCTTGAAGGAGTATGCAGATAATCTGACTGAGAGCGGTGTGCATGGTTCCCTGCTCGCCCTGGACGACACATTCGATTACACTGACCTCGCCCTGCTCCTGCAGATACCCAATCAGAACACACAGGTACAATCACAGCACTCCTTTTACACATTTTCAGACATGACCAGTTTTGGGGAGTAACTAGTTACATGTAACGGAAGAATTACATAATATAACAAAAAAAAAAAAAACTATAATCAGTTACGTTTTGTAATTTGTAATTTATTTATTTATTTCATATTTTAAGCAGGATGCTGTTAAAGGGTTAGTTCACCCAAAAAATTAAAATTAGCCCATATACTCACCCCCGCAGCATCCTAGGTGTATATGGCTTACTTCTTTCAGACGAATCCAGTCAGAGTTATATTAAAAATGGTCTTTGATCTTTCAAGCTGTTCCATGGCACTCAGCGGGTGTTTCATGAATCAGTCTAAAAGAAGTTCAATAAAAAGCCCCCATCCTTAATAAAAAGTGTCTCACACAGCTCTGTGGGGTGAACAAAGGCTTCCTGTAGCGAAACGATGTTTTTCTAAGAAAAATAACCATATTTAAAACAGAGTAATCACTTTAACCTAGCTTGCGCTCACGGTTGATACTCATGGAAGAAGTTTTGGGCTGATGACATATGAGGTCAGCGCTGCGCATGCACTGCTCAGAAGTGACACATGTGGACACGAAGCGGAGAGATCAAAACAAAACAACGGTCACTAATTAGAAGTACAAAATGAGGATTTGTAAAGAAGAATGTCGGAGGATTTCGATACAAGCTAAGAGGAGACTGGTTTTCTTTTTATTACAGTAAGGAAACTTTGCTTCCTTTGACCTGTAAACAAACATTGGTTTTTCACGAGACTCACCGGCACAAGCGCAGCGCTGACCTCATATGTCATGCTCCCAGAACTGCTGTGTACAACTGGTGGCGCAAGCTAGATTAAAGTGATTATTACGTTTTAAAAATGGTTATTTTTCCTAAAATCAAAATAATAGTTTAGATACTGGAGGCTTTTGTTTTGCCCCTGGAGCTGTGTGATATACTTTTTATTGAGGATGGGCACTTTTTATTTAACTGCTTTTGGACTGATGCATGCAACACCCGCTGAGTGCCATTAAACAGCTTGAAAGATAAACATTTTTAATACAACTCTGACTGGATTCGTCTGAAAGATGAAAGTCATATACACCTAGGATGACTCAAGGGTGAATAATTTATGGGCTAAGTTTTATTTTTGGATGAACTAACCCTTTAAGTGCTCATTGAAGAGATGATTCTTTATTATTGTCAGGGATAATGATTAAATTAATTATGCCAATAAACAGAAGTTTAAACAGATATTATACATTTTATGATGGAATTTTGTTTTCATTCAAACTCAGCCTGTCACATATGAATGTATCACAATGTCAAAATTTTTATACAGACTTCAGATGGAAAATGCACATACGAAAAACATATTTGTTTAGGGTGAATAAATGTTATTTGATAAGAAAACATGTTAACAAAATCTTACATGCACATCAAACCATGATTTTTTTTTTCTTTTGAACAAATGGGATAGAAGCACTGCTTTCCTTGCAAATTATTTCTGTAATATTCCAATTTACTCATAAATGAAATTTACTCATAAAATAAATATTTATTTATACCGACAGTCTATTTATACAGTAGATGCATTTTTTTTGCATGAAAACCCTGTTGATTCATCAAGTCTCCAAACAATAAGAGCTTTCTAGATGAAAGCAGTGCCTACTCATTACTCCTGACTGGACCGGGTTGATTACATGTAAAGTATGTTTATTCCACATCCAGGCACGACAACTTCTGGAGAAGGAATACAACTCTCTCATCGCCATGGCAACAGAGAGGAGGCCAGACGAGGTGAGCACCAATAGGACATGAACACAGCTGGATGTTGATCATCCTTTACCTCCCACCACTGAAAGTAGAATGACACTCCTCTTACAGGACTTTCAACAGTCAGACGCCATGATGACATGACTGATAGTTGAGTTCAGAAGTGATTCTGGTGTTTTTCCTCTGTTCCTGTGTCCTGTAGGATGGCACCAAGACGTTCACACGCTCCCCTTCATGGAGGAAGATGTTCCGGGAGAAAGATCTGAGGGGCGTGACCTCTGACTCCTCAGAGACCTTGCCTGCTAACTTCCGTGCCTCAGCCATCTCTACCCCTTCAGTCACCCTGAGGAAGGTCCAGAGCGATGGTGAGCTTGCACATTCTCCACTGTCAAGACCCTTTTTTAATTTAAAACAATCCTATTACAGTTATTTTAAAGGGGTCATATGTCGTTGCTGAAAAAGAACATTGTTTTTTGTATTTGGTGTCATGCAATGTGTTTAAAGTTTCAAAAAACACATTATTTTCCACATACTGTACATTAATGTTTCTCCTCTATGTTTCTCCTTTTACCCGTTGTTTATAAAACCATATCTGCATTTTTTATTGGAGAAACGACAAACAACAATTGCTTCTCTACACTGCTCAAAACTCACGTTTGAATCATCAGTGGAAAATTTTTAAAATATGAAAACATACTTACAGACTGTGAGTCAGAACACCGGCATTGAAGTCTACTCTCCCAGGAGCAGGAAACAGTCCTTGTATATTGTACATATATTGTATATAATTTCACACCCAAAATGCACTGAATCAAAAAAAAAGACACTTCACTTCACAGTCTCAAATCAAATCATTTACAGTAATTCCATAACAATAGTAAAGCTTGTCAAGCAACAAAAACACTTTGTCACTCACAAAATGATGAGCTAAAAACACAAACAAGCAGCATTATCTAGTGTTTACTTTTGTAACATTATTTTTTTTTTTTTACAAAGCAAGAATGACAGCTGTTTAAAATTCCCTGCAGAATATGTTACATGGTTTATGTTTACTATACAGTACAAATCTAGTTCCAAATTGTCCTCTTTTGAATAGGCCTTAATGCAGTTACCAGCTACATCAAAACATTTTTTATAGTACTTAATTTTTTAGTATTAGCAATATATTCCAATATGGCATTAATACTGTAGAAATGTAGCAAATTATCTTATTCAATTGTGTTTTATGAGTTTTTGCAGTGATTATGTCTTAAGTGAGAAAGAAATACCTGTAAACTGAAAGATGTCTGAAGCTGATGGGGTCAGGAAATGGCACAGCAATTCCCCAGGGGCACGTGTCACAGGCATGCATGCCAACCATTAAAAAAAATCTGCTATTTTAAACTCATTTTGGGTTATTTTGCCAAATGTCTGTGCTCTGTGGGTTTGTGGGTTCAAATTTGTGTATGGCACTCTGAATATTATAAGATGCATTGACAAAATTGATATACAGAACTAGATACTGGTACAGGATGTGGAGAAACTGTCAGTTATACAGGATTAGTGCATTTATGTAGTTTGATCTCTTTGTGTGTGAAATATTGCATACTAATATACATAATACAACATACACGTGACCAGTAAGCAGACATACAGTACTGTATACTATTTCACAGCAAACAATAGAATAGGACATACCATAATGCAGATAACAAATGATGAATCAGAGGAAAAACTAATGAAAAGATTGGACCTAAAGACCTGAAGAAGATAAGCGAGGCTTTGTGGAAATCCCCACAATTAGGTCTGAAATAACTTTATGACGGAGGGATTTTGTGTTAGTTTTCAGATAAACTTTTTAAGAAGATTGTTTCCTTATGAGAAAGTGGTGCTGAAGTGAATGCTGTATAATGCTGTTTAGAAATACATTTCACAGCTACATCTCTCACTTATGTTTCTTCAGCATCTCCAAGGGCAGAGTCTGGCTCAGTGAGGACCTACTCCTGTTGAGGGACTGCAAAGGTGAGACATGAATAGCTAGCTTTTTTTTTTATAACATAGATGTATTATTATAGATAATTTGAAAAAATAAATAAATATATATAAATAAATAACAGACTTTCTAAATCTAGAAAGTAAAAAAAAAATTACATTTTTTTATTTAACATAACAGGATAAAGAGTTTTTTTTTTTTTTAACAGAACAGGATAAAGAGTAAAGTATGTCATGGAAGTACTTAACGACCGTGTGTGGGCAGGGCCTCCTAGATTTGTGGTACGCCACTAGCAAAGATTACCCTCTGCTGATGCCTGTAAATACCAAATCGCGAAAATTTGCTCATTTATGAGTTTGACTGAAGCGCGTTTAGCATTCTGTTGGGTTTCCTTGGGTTTCTGTAATGGAGTAGACTCCTCTGTATTTTGCTCGCTCTTTATATGTCTGTGACATTAAACTTGTTTTGGAAAGGATGTCGCTTTTCATGTTTTTATTGAGATTCATCATGTGCTTTGGGTTTGTGTGTGAATCATTATCAGGCCCACATGGAGTCTGTGGCCACAAAACTTTGTAGAATTCTGAAGTCCTTCACACACAAACAGCCCTCGTTTCCAGCTTCCAGCAGTGTCATACTTTCAGCACATTTAACACTTTTAACTGGTTTAAAATGCACAGCTTATCCTAAATTCAGAAAAATAAACAACAGTCTGCAGATTCCATCTGTATGGAAGCCCATTTTCACCACACAGGGAGAATAATAATGCATTGCTAAATATGTTTGTGACATAAAAAAGCCATAATTTTGATCACTAAAAAATTATAACAATAATCATGAGATTAAAAGTTTCAGTTATGACATACAAAGCTAAAACGTTTTGATGGAACTCATCATTTTCAAAAAATTTTGTCAGTTACGACTTAATATTTGATCATTTGTCATGTAGAAGTTATATGACAAACAGTCAAAATTGAGATGTGACATGAAAAAGTTAACTTTTTCGTCATAACAATTTACTTCTATTTGAAACTTAATATCAATTACGTATATATCAATAAAATAATTTACGACCCTCAAAATTATGCCTCAGTGTTATAACTCATATCTTTTTTTCCATATCTCGGAACATAATTTTTTTTCTTATGTGGTAGAAATTGGCTTCCATAAATCAGACTTAATCGATGCTTTATTGATGAATGTCTATGCACGAAATGTTGACAATGTTTGATAATTGTGTCTTTCGCACACAGGAGGCGCCGTTGTCAGAGAGCTGGAACCGGCTTTACATTTCATTCACGGGGAGGAGGGGGGATAAGCAGAAAAAAAGCAATGAATATATACATTTATAAATATAACTCTACTGGTCTGACCATTCTGCAATAACAGAAGAGGGATGGAGAAAGAGCAAAAAAAAAAAAAGAGCAACATGAAGAATGTACGACACAAGAGTGGTAAGAAATGGGATGGTTGGAGGAATCGGATGACTGTTTAATCTTTCTTTCTGTCGTTCTCTCTTCTCACTTCCTGTGTCTGTGCTGATGGGACATCTGTAGATGAACTCTCTCGTCTTTCCATCCTTCGTTTCAATGGCGCTGCCCGCAGCCCTAGTTCCTCAGAATGGCTTTCGTTGACCGCCTGCAATTGGTCTCTTGAGTCTCTTGATAGCAAAGGATGTTTGTGGCAACTCAAGCTGGACTTCAGGGATGTTTACATACGGTTAGGGCCAGAGGAAGTGTTCTTAAGAGCACAGTGGAGGGGTCAGGCTGTGTGAGGCCAACACTTCACTGTATGTGTTTCTCAATCAGCACAAGCTGAGAAAGACCGCAGCGAGAGCTAGGCGCGAGGCTGCCGAGGGCACAATTCTTGCTCAGTTACTTCTAGGTGTTTTTTTCATCTTCAAGCATTTAGATTAAAGACTAAAAGTCAGCAGAGAGTATCAGCATATGAAGGGAAGCTGGTGGTGGCAGATAGATCGATGCTTGCGGACCAAGCAAGTGACCAGCAGACATGAGTCCTGATGGACGGAATCATTCTAACAACGCAAGCCATAAAAAAAGACGACAAGCGGTGAAACGGGGGATGGGGAGGGAGGGAGGGCCAAAGTGAGAGAAAACGTTTAGCTTCTGTGTTGCGATGCATGTCAAACAACCAAGACGACAACGATCTAAAACCTTCGGGGGAATAAGACAATATGAAGTTAAAAATACAAATTATGTGTACATGAACGTATGAGGTTAAAGAGCTTGGGGAACAATTTGTAAAATGTGTGTATTTTCATTTTTACTTTTTATTTTTATGATAACTATATTTATTTTCTTTATGTATGTATTGAATAACTGTATGTACATGTTCATTTAATAACTGTAATTTAATTTTATCTAGTTTAAAGCGTAAAAATATAAAATCTTAAGAAAAAAACATGGTCATTCAGATATGCTACTTGTATGTGTACATTTTGACAAAATTGTGTTATGATTCAAAAACAAACCATTACTGTCGATGAGGATGACAGTGATTCAAATCGAAAATGATGTCTGCAAAATAAACAATAATGATAATGATGATAATGATGGAAATCAAAATAAAATAAAGCGTTCCTTATGCTACTGAAGAGTTTTCAGAGGCTCGTTTGTGTGCGAGGAGAGGTTTGTTCGAATTTCCACCACTGTGAGTCAAAGTACTTCCTGTTTTTTATTACAAAACAAATAGAACTACAATCACATATTCATATATTCCACTTTGCATTTTACTAAAGCCCCTCTCACTCTTCCATCTACTTTGTAAAAAAAAACATATGCAAAAGTATCTACCTTACAAAGATTACAATAATACTTTTATTACAATGACTCGATGTGAAAAATGACATCAGACCCTGTGTACAGACTTCCACAGCTTTCAGGGAATTGGACTACAGTTCATTTCTTCCAACACTCTTTCTTTAACTGTATTTCTGTAACATTTGCTGAGTGAACAGTACATGGGTGAACCATCGGAGCGGACACTGAAACCGAAGAGGCACATGTTTTGGGACAGGCATTTGAAGGACACCTAACGAGAATGCCTTCAATTAGAGATTCTGCTAACCTCCAAACAGCACAATTGTTTTTGGTTATTATAAATACACATATTTGCATAATGTATATGTTTCACATATTGTATAGGAAATATATTAATATCAAGTACTTACGCTTACATACTAATTCAACAGTAATAACTTATTGTCTGCATACTATAGATACAAAAAACAAATGCAAAAATATATGAAAAGTACGGAAAAAATCGTTCTCAGTAATGAGGTTTTCTTGTTTGTGTGACTTTACACACTGGCCTAGCGAGAAGTAGATATGGACTGGAGAGTGGAGGAACTCATCGTCACCTCATATAACTTCAAACCAGTATATGGTTTCATGAAACACCAAATAAGTTACAGTGAATGCGTCTAGAAAAAAAACGCAATTGAATGACTAACATTTCAGCCGCATTCTTACATGACTTGACAAGACTTGGAATATCAGCAGACATATTATTACCCAAAACAGTTCCCTTTTATTGCTATAAATTGGCGAAACAGGAACACAATCTCCATTTCTCACTTAAATCTGAGACTTGCGCAACCTTAAGTACATGCTTTTTACCGCTATTAGAGCTTAAGAAACATTCTTTATGGGACAGATCATGTCAGATTTGTTTGCCGACTTGGAAAGATGTCATTTAAATGTGAGTTTGGCCATTATTTGATAGGGTTTCAGTATTTCCCCGTTCACAAGGATAGGTCTTACATTTGTTAAAGGTACAGTTGAAAGTTCTGTCATTAATTACTCATCCTCATGTCTTTACAAACCCGTAAGACCTTTGTTCATATTCAGAACACAAATTAGGAAACTTCAAATGAAAGCCGAGAGCCTTCTGACCCTCCGTAGACCACAACGCAACAGAAACTTGCGTTTTCCAGACTTTGCACACAAAATGTATTCTTATAGCTTCGTAAAAATTACGGTTGATCCACTGATTTCACAAGGACTATTTTATGGATGTCCTTTCTGGGTCTGGGAACATTTCAGTTACATTAAAGGGGGGGTGAAATGCTATTTCATGCATACTGAGTTTTTTACACTGTTAAAGAGTTGGATTCCCATGCTAAACATGGACAAAGTTTCAAAAATTAAGTTGTACGTTTGAAGGAGTATTTCTGTTCCAAAAATACTCCTTCCGGTTTGTCACAAATTTCGGAAAGTTTTTTTCGAGTATGGCTCTGTGTGACGTTAGATGGAGCGGAATTTCCTTATATGGGTCCTGAGGGCACGTTTGCCGGGAGAACGCGTGCTCCCGTATAGCACAGCACTGAGAGCACAACGGACATTCACTGATCAGAGCGATTCACTGATCAGAGCGAGAGCGTCGCGAAATGTCACAAAAGGAGTGTGTTTTTGGTTGCCAGGGCAAGACAACCCTGCACAGATTACCAAAAAAAAAAACAGCATTAAGGGACCAGTGGATGGAGTTTATTTTTACAGAGCATCAACGGAGTTGTGCAAGTGTTTTTGTTTGTTCCCTGCATTTCTAAAATGCTTGTTTTACAAACAAAGCCCAGTTTGACGACGGATTTGCGTATCGTTTATTTCTTAAGGATGATGCAATCCCAACGAAAAAGGGGTCACGATTGTGTGTTGGAACCACAGGCGGTGAGTAAAACTGCTTCAAATATCTCTGCCTCCTTGTTAGTGCGTCCGCCTCCCACTGGAGACCCGGGTTCGAGCCCCGCTCGGAGCGAGTAGTTGCTGCTGCTGCTCTCATTCAGTTTCAGCCTTCACAGCTGTCACAGCTTCCAAACGCTTTCAACGCAAAAGCCTACTGGCGCTTGTGATTCTTTAGCTCCGCCCACACATCACGCCTCCAGGCGCTCATGTTTTTCCGGGAAAAATCGGTACAGACTATCTTTCGCTTATGAATATAATAAAACTAAAGACTTTTTGGAGTTATGAAGGATGCAGTACTACTCTATATGTACTCAAGATTAACAGGATATTGAGTGAAAACGAGCATTTCACCCCCCCTTTAAGGTCTATGGAGGGTCAGAAAGCTCCCGGATTTCATCAAACATATCTTGGCGTTCTGAAGATGGACGAAGGTCTTACGGGTTTGGAACAACACGAGGCTGAGTAATAAATGACAAAATTTTCATTTTTGGGTGAACTATCCCTTTTAAATACCTACCTGGAGGCATTGCAAATATGGCTGCAGAGTGAACTGAATTTTCTCAAAAGGTACTTTGATTTAGTCCATACAACCATGGATTCTTTTCAAAGTACTTTTCTGGAGCGTAACAACTTGAAAGTCACTGGATTTTGTTGTATGAAATTCATTAAATATACAATATTTGGACACTTAAGCCACATTTAAAAATCCATCATGTTTTTAGCATTATATGTGAAAATATCAAAACGAGGCATTTCTTTTTAAAAGAAATGTTGCACAAGTACAAATTTATGGTTAACTGGTCTTAAAATCTTGTTCAAAATGAAGACAAAAAAAAGTCATTTTTGGGGGTCAAACTGATTACTATTCTACTACAAAAACCTGCATAAACTTGACTTCATACACCTTGGTAAAAACAACTTTTAAAAAAGTGGCTCAGAAAAGTGAAAAGCTTGGGCATTATTTGTTAGCAGATGCCATTAGGTTTGATTTAATTAGTTTTTAATGCATTGAAATGCAAACATGTTTAAAAGTGACTTAGGCTGATGATACATGGGGCAACTTTTTGAGCAATGTCGCTTCAGCATTTTCCCACTGAGAAGATGGCAACCTTGCCCAAAGTTGATCAGCAAAAAGTTGCCCGTGTATCATCAGCCTTATTGTCCAAAAACTCCACTGCTGTATCCATTTGTGTCCCACAGGAGAAAATAAATCATACCGGTTTTGAGCAACATGAGGGTGATTTTCATGACTATCCCTCACAGTGGTACAGCGTTAAGATTTTGTCAAGTGAGATGCAGGAACATCTGTAAAAGAAATATCCCCCACACAGTTGACCAGAACAGATACAGTCCTTTAAACGCTCTTTTATTCACATGAACTCTGCGTCAATCCTTTGTTCAGACAGTCAGAGCTATCTGTACCTTCTTCCCTCTCGCCCTCTTTCCCTCTCCAACTTCTTCTCAGTGTAGTACGTTCCTCTAGTGAGCAGTACGCAAACACAGGAGGAGTCAATACGGATCCACCTCCATCCTATCCTCTTGTTCTGATCCGAGGTGAGCGCACGTACGTACGACTGCTTGGTTTCGCACTTACTCATCCAGTGTTTCTTATCCACCCCCAAGCAGCTGGTCCCCTCCACCGCCTGCACTTCACCTCTCCTGTTTGGATCTGGCTTACGGCACTTTGTTTCGTAGAAATACTGTTTGAGCGGCCCAGTCTTGGTTGGGATCTCTTGCAGAATAGTGACGGTGTTGCTCCAATAGTCCACCGCCGTCTTCTTGTTGGTTACCCACCCGGTTTCGGCCTCGCATACGGAGCGTTCTTGTACGCTGTGGCCGACTTGACGCTTGCGGCGTACACCTGGAACGGGGCCGTCAGAATCCGAGAGGCCCAAGAGTAAGTTTCTGTATGTTTCTTTGTCGGCTCCGTGGCCAGACGTGGCAGGATCCATCATATGACTTTCCTCATCCTCAACGTCATCGGCCAATAAGCCCAACTCCAGCATTAAGAGCAGAGGCGGGTGTTTGGGTGGGGAAAGGGCCGGGGAGAAGAGTACTCGCGGATGGGCATCCAGCAAAAGCAGCTGATCTTCTTCTCGTAGGCCTATGTCATCAAATCCTCCATATTGCTGCAGCAACTCTTTCGCATTTGTCTGAGCTTCGTCCAGATGTTCCTGCACTGGAGAGCTCTGCAGAGAGACCTTGGGACCTTCAAGAGGCCCGTCTTTCAGTTCACTTCTTGCCTTCCCATCATCTTTAAGGAAAGTCTCTGCCTCAATACTGCTTTCTTCACGAAACTGGCTACGTTCAAGCTGATAGTCTTTGAGAATATCATTGCTTTTGGAGCTGTCTATTTTTGGTGATTTGTATTTCCTAGGATTATGCGGCCTGGAGGCATCTGCTCCCGTAGTCCTTCCTCCACCTGTGTGGTCCTGCTCTGGGTTATTGACAAAAATGTCTTCTGTTTGAAGAATCTCTTGGTCTGCTCTACCTTTGGATATATGGTCCTCCTCAAACGTGCTCTGCTCATCGTCTGTTCTGTGAGGAGCTATGTGATGTGTGCTGTAGTTGTTGTGAGAAGAGTCATGGTCCACTGATGAGTTGGTCAGCATGCTGATGTTAGCTGTCGGGACACTGCTGCTGCTGTCACTGTGGTTTCTGCCAGGCTTTATCATTGCGGCAACAAGCCTGGGCACAGGACTTTGAGAGAAAGGCAGGGCCGAGGCGATCACCATGGCAACCAGGGGAAGCCAGTGCATCACTCCCAAGACGTGTCAACTAGAAGTTGATAAAAAAAAGCAAGCATTAGAAAGCACATAAAAAGAAAGAACAGTGGCGATTAAGATGACATCACAAATATTTACTTTGGAATGATTAGAATGTTAGCAAAACAGAATTCATCTGAGTGTAACAGACTGTTGAAACGAAACAAAACAAAAAAGAATAAATCCTGCACACTATCCACACTTACAATTGTATCAAAATATAAATGTATTATTCGGTGCCAGTTCGGACAGTTCTGACAATCCAATTTAAAAACAACACATCGCTGCAACAAATGGACACACCATTACAGTACCAATCAAAATCAATGATGTAATACATGATGAAACCTACCTCATCATATATTTTGATACAGTTGTAAGTGCAAAGGGTGTGTGGGGCTTATTCTTTTGTTGCTTTGATGTTGGACTTGTTTTTTTTTTTGGTTGTTTTTTCCAACACACCTATTGATTACCTACAGTTGTCCAAGTGTAACTGTTGATTGGTTGTCAATTGGATGGAGGCAGATCTTAATGCAAGCTTGCTTTTAATTGTAATAAATTGATAGGGTTTACCGGAAAAGTCCAGCATACCTCACTCGAGAGAAGTCTGTTGTTTCTCCAGAAGATTATTTGAAATAAAAAAATAAAAAAATAAAAAAACACTTGTATGGATGAAATGCACACAATTAGATATACAACATGCATATGGAAAATAGATAGGGTGTTTCATTTTATGCTGACTTGAGAATGTAAAATCAGAACTGGGAGATCAAATTCGCAATTAGCGTTTTTTTTTACTCTTGAGGTGAAAAAAAAGGATTTCAAAAGAACAGGCTCGATGCCAGCTCATAAAAATAGGGTAAAATAAGCCTAAAAGCTTTACAGCTCTGGCATGTTGGTGGAAAAAAAGATGCAAACTTGCTTCACTATCGCTTGCTCCGGTTGCTTGGCGCAGACATGAAGTCACCGGCTAGCCGACATCTGGCAAAGCCCCGCATGAAATAAAGACATGAACAGTGTTGGTCCGGGGCTGGCCTAGCTTCACACGAGACCACAATCAACCCTGGCATGTGTGGAAAAGGTTGTAAATTCTACAGATTAGGAGTATGACAGAGGCAAACAAAAAGATGCCACTTTACAACAGAATAAATAAATAAAAGAAGATGATGTTGCTTTAGGCCTCAAATAAATGCTCTTTTCGTCATCTTTTATGATTTTTATTTGTAGGTTTTTGTTCTTTGTGCTCGTCTTATATCCTTTTTTTTCCATACGTTTGACCTGATGATCCCGTATTCACATGCTTCTGTAATATGACTCTCTGCAGTACTGAGAATACCTCAGAGATTTGGGTTATTTATTGACAGGAACGCCAAAGTTCAGTAGTCTTCTACCTAAAACAAGCTCTTGGGTGGTTACCTGCTCAGTTGTAGTGATTTATGTGCTTATTTAGTGGGGGTCAGAGTAAAACTACACTGACAGAAGATGACTTTCAGCACTAAATGAGCAAACACTCATACTGTCATCCACCAGGTGGAAGCAAAACCATCACATCAAAAATGATAAATGCGCCTCATCATTTGGCAAAAGATTAATTCAGTACAGAAACCAAAATATCATCAAACAATACATAAAATACACTGCTGATCAAAAGATCGGGGGCTGTTTTATTTTTCTCTTTTTTACAATAATATTTTATGCTCCCTAAGGTTGCATTTAAGGGATCAAAAATACAGTATTGTATTAATATTTGTATAAATTTAATTTATTCCTGTGGCAAAGTAGTATTTAGTGTCACATGAACCTTCAGAAATCATTTAAATATGCAGATATTGTGCTCAGTAGTGCTATTTTTCCAGGATTCTTTGATTTAATGCATTGATGCAGAAAAAAAAAAAACAATCTTTGTAAAACCTTACTGACCGGAAACTTTTAAATGGAAGTTCATATGGACATATGACATTATACCTTATACCTAATGAATAAAAAATGAGTCCAAACTACATAAAGTATGTAAGCTATGAGGTGCGATGCTCTTAACGGCAACAAAAACACATCTACTCAAAAATGTAGACAATTTGCTTTCTAGCAAGTGCTTGACAAGAAAAATATGACCACACAGACCGAGAGTGTGTCATCTTGCTGATGATACAGTGAGGGATGCTCTCGACCTTTCCAATGTTAAGGCCAGGTGTAAATCACTCATCAGTCCTGTTGTTGTTGTTCTGAGAGATGAGGGAGGGAGAGGCATTTAGAGAGAAGGAGAGTTCAAGAAAAGAAGAATTCTCAGAATGTCAGTCATGGGGCTTCAACTGAGAAAACTCCTCCTGGGTTTCCCCAGGCGGGACACGCTAGAATGCAGGAGGGGGCTGAGGGCGAGTAAAGCCAGTGACTGTTCCTTTGAGAAGAATAGATAATCATTAGACTCACAGGGAGAGAGTGGGTGGACAGAAAGGTTGTGTGTGAAGTGCAAACTCACCACTTGTGACGCTCATAATAACAGCACCCCGCCCCGGACACGGTTTTCTAATAACACTCAAAGCAAGCAAACACACTCGCACATAATGCACGACTGAGCCTGCGGTCACATGCAGGGAAAGAATGTCACCAAGTCCACACGTATACATGCCGGGACATGGAGCACTACACGTATAAGTGCCTACTTCCTGTTTACGTTCAACATAGAGCCTCATTTGCACATATCACAACTGTTCCTATCATCTTTTAAATGCAAATATTGCTTAAGGGAGCTGTGCACATATTAGAATTTCAGGTATTTTCGCTGAGAGATTTATAGCCTTGGACAACCGCAAATGATGACAGAATCATATTTTATGCATCTGACATGCCTTCATGCTATCTCAGAAACTACAAAATGCTACAATATCAAAACAAATATCATTAAATCCCAGCATGTTGTTGACAGCTGAAATGAAGTTACATATAGGACAGCATGGAAGAATCAATATTTAGGTATTGCTTCACAATATTTAGACTACGTTTAGATTAAAAGGTCAACGACAAGCGAGTCCAATAAAGGACAAATCTTGTTTGAAACCCACGAAGACAAGTTCTTAGAAATGTACTCTTTGCACTCGAGTTGGTTTCATATGGTTTTGAAAATGGGTTTCTCCATTTTCAAGAAAAGATTACACTGAATGACTCTAAAAATGTGTAACCATCAAATCAATGTACTAAATTATTTTCTCTACACCTCAAATATATGATTATATACATTCATATGAATCTATATTAAAACAATTTTGAAGTAACGACAATGATTTTCAAATATTTGTTTATATTCATGATAAGATAATCAAGTTTTTAGATGTCACACCACATGGCATTTTTCAAGTAAACTGAACTAATCTAGCCTTGTCATAAAAAGGTCAAACTGTCTGATGTTTTAGGAGACTTGCTGAACTTGAAACACAGTCATGGGTGTTTTTTTTTCCCATTAATAAAAAGCATGTTTAACATAGAAGAACTGTTTTTAAATTACTTTGTGTATAAACTGCATTTTAAAAAACTTATTTACTAAAGTTATGTGTTAACATAAAAGCACTTTTCATGGTTGACGGTAGTATGTGTGTGTGTGTGCACACCTACGTGAAAAAGGGTGTAGTGCATGTATATGTGTGTGTGACCTGAGAGGAAGACTTGCTGGTTATTATGTATGTTTGCTTTGGAACAGGAACACAAACAGTAGGCAGGCAGACACACGTGCAGGAAACATATCTGCAGACGCTGGGCGACAGGCAGAATCACTTCATCAGCGCGCTCCATTTGCAGCAATGACATGCTTCACAAACTCTGCCATCCAGAGAAGCCCCTCACTTTCTCTCCTCACCTTACGCGCAGCTCAAAAATGAGCCTCCAGCCTCACAAAAAAAATGCCAAGCTCCTGAACACAATGAACCCGCATGTTTAACCCGATCTTACACACTCTACCTCACAGGAACCTGTGCGCACACATCCACACATATCTTTGATCTGACCCACTGCTCCCACCCCCATGACAAGCGTAATCTGCCATCTTCTAGACAAAAGCCACCTTCGAACAACACTTCGGCTCTCCCACCTCGTTCTATTCTCGGCTTCATGCCACTGAAAACTTGAAACCCGCATTATAAACAACCTCTTTCTAAGATTTTTCACTGGAAGTCAGCCAGAGGATCCACTACCACTTCACGCCATCACTCTATAATAAGCCTGTCAAATCAATTATTGCAGATGTATGGAATTCATTATTTATCCTCTCCAATCCGAACAGCGTGACTCACGACAGACATCCCACAATCCCCCTGTTCAGACTTGACGTGACTGACAATTTTGGAATTTTCCCATCGTCCCACTCACCCTATACACTCGGCCATAAGCGTCCAATGCAGCACAGGCTGAACTCCCTTATCAAACCACAAAGACGTGGAGGGAAAATGAAACATAAAGACTCAAAATCAAGTTAAACAGGTCGTGTCATGACGAAATTTAATTGTAGAATTTTTTTATTTACATTGATATATTTTATATTTATTTGTATTATAGCTTTGAGAACTCAAAACATTTTATCCAGTCCAAAAACCAGACCATTTGTTGAACTGAACTGCAGAAATGGCTTCCAGCTTCCAAAGATTTCCTATTAGACAGCTGAAAATATAAACCAGTGACCAGCCACGTTTACACATTGCTATTCAGTGTTTAGCAATCTGTCCAAACCAAACCCAGTCAAAAAATAAGGAAGAGGATTTAAAATGATTCAAAAGTAAAGAAAGTCATTTTTCTAAGTTCTAAGTAATCAAAGTAAAAAAAATTCTAGGAAATGTTTTTTAGGCTTTGTATAGTTCCTTAATTGCATCACTGTAGTTTGTGTGGCTTTATAAAGATGTCTTTATTGCAGACTTTGTGATAAGGCTTTAACTGAAGCATGGGGCGACGCCAATCATAATATATAACAATTATAATTATAAAAAAAAAGATAAACAATTGTTTGACCTCTTTAATATTAGTTTAAATTGAGAAAGAGAGGAAGAAAGACATCTTTCCTAAAAAGATACTGCACAAAAAGTTCTTGGCAGACAGGGATTATTATTTCAAAACATACATAACTTGTCCCTCGTCTTTCTCGTAAAATAACTTTTGTCTCTAAATAATTTACATTAAAACAAACCTAGCTGTACAGATGTTTCTGGTCAAGGCAATGTAATGCAAGCTGAGAAATCAGTAGCTTAAACACATCTGAAAATGGCTTCCACACACACTCCTCTTACTCCTCTCACACTTAAGGATATTCATCTCCATCCACACTTTCCCTCTTTCTTCTGAGAAAGAACTTTGGTCTGCTTCCGATCCTGTCTGGATAACTGGAGGAAGAGTTCACATTAAAGGGATACTCCACTCCAAAATGAAGATTTTCTCATTAATCACTTACCCACATGTCGTTCCGAACCCGTAAAAGATTTGTTCATCTTCGAAACACGGTTTCAGGTCCAGAAAAGTATGAAAGACATCGTCAGAATAGTCCATCTGCCTTCAGTGGTTCAACCCTAAAATTACGAAGTGACGAGAATAATTTTTCTACGCAAAGAAAATAAAAATGACTTTATTCAACAATTTGTCTCCTCTGTGTCTCTCCATGTCAGCGTAGCGCCATTTTGGAGAATCTGAGCTCAACGCAAACATTTGTTTTCATTCAAATCAAATCGTAAATACAAGTAGAAAACGTATCCCTGTGTCGCGGCTGACACAGAAGAGCGCACACTGCTTGTGTTCAGTGGATGTTCTCCCAAATGGCGCAACGGTGATGTGGAGAGACACAGAGGAGGTTGAGGTTTTCTTGTGTACAAACAGTATTCTCGTCGCTTCATAACGTTACGGTTGAACCACCGATGGCAGATGGACTATTCAGATGATGCTTTTCATACTTTTCTGGACCTCAACGGTGTAATTTACTTGGAAAGTCAATGGGACAGTCACAAGCCTCCCTTTTTTTATCCAAAATATCTGAAATTGAAGACGAACAAAGCATTTACGGGTTTGGAACGACATGGGGGTGAGTGATTAAAGACAAAACTATAATTTTGTGTTGGAGTATCCCTATAATGCCTGTAGGTTTATTCTCACGTGTTCTGTCTCAGTGGCTGTTTATGTGTCACAGGGGTGAGAAAACAGTTACAGCAGTGATCCTCAAATCTGGCTCACGAGATCCAGTTTCCTGCAGGGTTTAGCTCTAACCCTAATCAAACACACCAGAGTTTCCTAATCAATGTCTTCAGGGTCATTAGAAAATCACACAGGTATGTGCGTCTGATCAGGACTGGAGCTAAACTCTGCAGGAACGTGGATCTCGCGAGCCAGGTTTGAGGATCACCGAGTTACAGAAACATTCATAATGAAGTAAACAAAAGTTGTGAGCTTCTGTTTTGGTTTCTGTTTTCAAACGCTAGCTGGACAGGTGACTGACAGGATCTGCATGTGTTATCTATTGTTTTAATGGCTGCCAGCTCCCACCCTTTAACTCCTTTAATGTGTAAACACATTAACACTGACCAACTACTACTCTCGTGTGTAAATCTAACATGCATTTGTTTTTTAAAACTTCCTTCAAAGTATATACGATAAAACGATTTGGATTATGATGTCATTCTGATTAGTTGTAAATGCAAAAACAAGAACACACCTACTGTGTATTTCAAACAGCATGCTGGACTGGCTTCAGAGAAGCTTCTTCCGAGGTACGCTGAGGTTGCACACCTGAGCTGGACAGCGGAGAGCGTCGATTTAAACGCACACCGCACGCGAGCGACGGGACCGCACCGTTGAACGCAAATAAATTTCTAGTTTTGTCGATTCGCTAGCGCCTAGCCTACTGTTGAAAAATATTAGATCAAGCATATTTGGTCTTTCGCCAAAATAGTTTTCACTAATCCCTTTCGAGGCCCGGGGGAAACGCTTCTCAAGATCGCTTTAATTCCGATTGGTAATCAAACCAACTCATTTTTATGAATCGGTTCTTTCAAAGAAATCGTTTCAGGTAAAAAAAAAAAAAAAACAAGAAGAAGAAGAAGAAGAAGAAGAAAAAGCTGTTTAAATGACTGTACGTGATGATGGGGTCTCATATTACATGCTCTGCTAACCGGTTCAGCAAAAATATCAGGCTTACATGTCCAGACAATTGCTGTTTATTGCCGTTTCAATATATTTTTTATTTTTTATTGTGATTTGTTGAACAGTATGTTTCAGCCATGATTTAGCTCATTTGAAACATAATTTACCTAAATGTAATTTGCAATAAACAATACTGAAACGTATCTACACCACATGGCTGGAAAGGATGTTTTAATAAAATTCTATTAAAACCAGCTGTTTTCGTAAACATACTATGAGCTCATGTATCGAAAGAGACTCGGTTCATTGACAGACTCGCTCGGATTGAATTCAGTGAGCGAAATATTTTGCGAACCGTAAAGATTCGACTCAAATGAACGATTCGTTTGCGTTCGGTTAATTCCAAAGCTTGACAACCTGTCAACGAGTCCAATCAACACCTGCTTCACATTAAATTAACTGTTACAAAAATGAACCCAAATAAACTGACTATCTGTCATTACACCACTTTATATGTTATCAGCAGTAGACACAATACCCGTAGTACGCTAACATGCTAAATACAAATAAAAAGTGACTGAAAACACGCAGCACCTACTGTTTAGGTGAGTCTCGGGCCACGCGTATCTTCGGAGAAAACCACATTGATTCAGTCCGTCAGTGTCACGCAAAAACGTAACGAAATCTCCAGAAGAACTCTCGATTCACATCGTTCAAACTGCAGAAGTCTTCCTTATCATCTTCGGAGTCCAGTCAGAAAGGTCCACGTCGAGTTGTACTTCCACGGTTATCTGTTTAAAACGCGCCTTTTAATCTCAGGTCTTTCTTTACGCGCGACTTTCTAAAGGATTGGCATGCAAACGGTGAACAACCAAAGCAATGATACACCTCTGACACTACGTGCGTGAGCGTCAGCTCTACTTTTCCAGCAGTCAGACCACAAATCGCAAGCTCTGAGCTATAAATGTGCAACGTTTAATCTGAAATACTCGTTTAAAAAAGATCGTAAAGTGAACGCATAAGTTCCCGCGCAGGGAAGGTTTGAGTGCTGAAGTAAGGTAAGGAATCTTCATGAAAGGCGTTGAGGGGACAACAGCCAGTGGGAGTGAAAGAGGGCTGGTTTAGAAGAAGAGGAATGGACAGAGTGAAAGAATACATTATGGTGGAGGGAAAAAAGGACGAGGACCATCTGCTGTCAGTGGGTGTTGAGAGTTCTCATAATGGAAACCATAAGAGAGTGGAAAATGGCTTATATCTAGTGGATGCACTGTGGTAGGAACTGATTTATTGTCATTAAATTGAGTTTAAGTCAAAACTAATCACCCCAAGCAAGTTCGTCTACACCTTATGACCTTTTAGCTTTTAATAACTGTAACTAAAAGTAGGGGAAAGTGGAATTTAATTCAATTCATGTCAGTTTATGGTGATCTGCACAGATTGGATTTTGGATTTTGAATAAGGGGGCAATTCGATATCTTTATTTTATTTTTTACATCATCTAACCCTTTTTTTTAAAGCAGGAGATGTATATTGCCTTCTCTCGTTCTCGTTCTCCATCTCTCGTTCTCCCCTCCTTTCACCTAGCAGAAATTTGCATCCCACCAAAACCCATTTCCCCAGAAAGTTTAAAAAGATGAAAGGATAAGGGAAAGAAAGGAGACAAAAGAGAGAAGTGTTCTGTTACAACCCTGCCCCTGTGAGACTGTCTGTGAAAGAGTTAGGGGATGAGAGAGACGGGGGAGAGAATAAGAGAACGAGAGGGGTACAGAAAAGAGGTTTTCAAATGAGGAATGGGGAACCGGTGTGGAACTTCATATTTAACACACACAAACACAGGTGAGCACACACACACACACACACACACACACACACACACACACAAACAAAGCTCAGTGAGGTCTAAAATGTGGTCAAGCCCCCTCATATCTTCGCTCCTGTCCTCTCTTGACGCTGTTCCTCCCTCTTGGCATTTAGTGCCATTCATTCCCAGTCTTTACCTCCTTAACACTATTCTGTCTCTCTGGTTTTGTCTGAACTTGTTTCGTATGCACTTAGATATTTCAACCCCAGGGCGTATTGGTGAGATTGAAGAAGTGAGAATGAGAGAGAGCCACAGGAACAGAGAATGATTGAGAGCGAGGAGTCACTGAGGTATTGAGTGAGATGACAGGCGAACAAAGGTAGAAAGGGGAAGAAGGGACAAACTCAAATGCAGGTACAAAAGTTCTTTCACACACTCGCACTCAGATGGCTAAACACACTGACACGCACATGCACAGAGAGCTCTGATGGCTAATTGTTGGAGGATAAAAATACATTTCTGCATGTCATGCAAAAGGTCTTATCAAGTAGTAGTGTGAACCAGCATTACTTGTTTTTGTGAAAGACCTTTTAGCACCCTACACCCCAAACACCTACAGGGCAACTCGTCACACAAGGACCACACCGCATGTCACTAACACTGAGTCATACATGAGAGCTTTTGATGAAATTGCACATCTTTAAGATGCCGTAACCATACCACAGATAAGAGACAGTCATTCTCACGTAATATGACCTTGAGCTTTGCAAAAGACACTCAATAAATAGATGCTAATCTTTTAGTGTTTTAGTATGATTAATACACTATAAGTTACAGTTTTTGAGTAAATATTTTGTTTTTATTTTCATTAGAAAATGTAATTGTTTTTATTTTTTTTTATAATTTTAAAGATATTTGTATATATAGTTTTTTCTATTAATGTTTGTTTATTTTATTATTATTATTATTATTATTTTAAGTTAAACAAAATTAAAATGAGAAATGTGTCCTTTTTAAAATGTTTTTTAATGTTTATTTTAAAAGTAACAAAATGTTTTTTTTATGGCTTCGGTGAACTAATAAGTCATAAATGCATTATACTATTAAAATGTAAACATAAATACAGTTAAAACAATAACGTAAGTAATTGTAACAGTTTTATTTAGTATTAATAATAATCGAAATAAAATAATAATAGTATTTAAAATATTATAATTTTTTGTTTTTGTTTTTTTTAACCTTACAAAAAGCAATATTAAAATTATGATATAGTTTAATAAAAATTCAATAAATGTAAAATTATCAAGAATTGATAATATAAAAAAAATAAAGAATTATAATATTAATAATAAATGTAATAATCAAATGTAATATTTATTATTTAATCATATAAATGTTAATATTAGTTCAGTCTTCGTTTAAACTTTGGAAAATTTTGCTTGCGGTACATTTTGTTTTCTTTGTCCCTTGTTCATAGTGTGTGTCTACATTGGATTTATTTCCATGGCAATGGATATCCAACCTCAAACCTCAAATATCAAAGCAATTACATTCTGTTACATAGCCATTATAGCAATTATTGAAAATAGCGGAGCTGTCAAGGAGACCAGTATGCTGTCCACAGACGCTCTCCTGGGCCTGAGGTTAGATTTATGGTCTCAGAGAGGTGTCATTCATTCATTAAATTCATTTTTCCTTTCTTTATCCCCCCTCACACTCTTCAATTTCATAGATCTCCTTCATTACTGAACCACCTTACATTACCCCCATTTTATTCACCCCAAGCGCCACCATTACCTCTTTCCTGGTGTGTTCTCTCTCTCTCTCTCTCTCTCTCTCTTTCTCTCCCTCTCTGTGGGCTACAGCATGTGTTTCCAATTTTGGCTGTAATGCGCAGTTCGCCGCAATCTGACCTAATTAGCCCCCGTCATGTGGGTCCACCCTCAACAGCACCCACCATGGCAGACAGGCTAGAGGTCAGAAGTCAGGGGTCGTAGGTAGGAGCACGGATCGGATAAGGGAGAAGCGCCTTTGATTGATGTGTCAGGTCCCGCAGCATTAAGGGTGTGTTCGTCAGTG
The DNA here is from genome assembly GCF_023724105.1 of Carassius gibelio. NCBI lineage: Eukaryota > Metazoa > Chordata > Actinopteri > Cypriniformes > Cyprinidae > Carassius > Carassius gibelio. The sequence goes on along the minus strand of NC_068398.1, from coordinate 21,678,557 downwards.
TCCAGCTTGAAAGTGCGACTGCTGTCATTTCTTCAGTATTTGGGATCAGAGAGGGTTACTGAGGCCTGAAATTGGATTTCGCAGTAAGACAAAAGGAGGTCAAGAACAAAGGAGTGCAGTTCTTAACAAAACACACAGACTAATCCACAATCTCACACACCTTGATATGATAGGGGCTTGGTATCGAATCCGTGGAATGCCTTGCTACTGGGAAAAGTGTAGGGTTAGACCAAGGGATTTAAGAGGGGAGACTGATTTTAGGAATTCCTTAATTATGGGAATGGAGAACCTAACTCTCTGTTTAATCCTTAATGAGAAACAGATTCATATGGAATGGAGGGAAGCAGAAAAAATGCTTGAACTTTAAAGGGAACGATAGTGCACGAGGGAAAGCTTGTCAGCTTTATAAAGCACGTAAAAGTGTGGCTCCATGCTGTGTGTGCTTTCTGTAAAACGATCTGATTATATCTCATATGGAGCCCGTTTTTATAAACTCACCCTCAGCCTCGTTTTTACAATCCTCATAACACCAATAGAGGGAAAGCCATTAGAGAAAAACATTCAACAAGCAACTTGAAATATTCCTCCATTGATTTGAGTATGGAAATGGGGCTAGCAGTCCCAATGGTTCTTGGTTGAGTACAGTGTGGTGGACCGCTGTTGCCGCAGGCATCCGGTGGGCTCTTATGCCGTCTTAATAGCTTTATGTTTTACTCCTTGAGTTTATCCGTAAGTCGTGTCCTTGAGAAGATAAGCATAGACTGTGATTGTCCTTGAGAAAGGCCTTGCTTTCCTTAAAGCAGGGGTCTCCAACCTTTTTCACACCACTAATGTTTTGAAAATATCCTCACTGACCAAACTGGAGGTGGGGGGGGGGTCTTTGGGGGTGTGCAAGAACAGCACTTGAGTTGCTAATTGAGTTCTCTGTAGTCTCTTATTTTTGTGGTTTAAAATCACTTAAATGTGTAATTTGGCAAATTAATAACTGTGGTCCGTACGTATAATAACAGATCAACTGCGATCCATTTAGCGATCCAACTGCGATCCAATATATGACGGATCAGAACAATCAAATCGCCAAGTTGCTGCTCCATATCAATCACATACAATGAAAATATAGAACTCTAATGCTGTGTTCACACCAAACGCGAATAGAGCATCAAATTCGCGTCTACCCCGCCTAGTTTGCCGCTTGACCATTTTGAGATCATTCGCGAGTAATTTGCTTCATTCGCGCGTGAAATTTAGGGCCGTTTCATAGTCAACGCGAGAAACGCGAGCGACGCGAGCGACGGGCTCCCTTTCATAGTCTAAACAGTGAACGCAAGCGTCACGGGTGATGCGTGTATGCAATACACCGCTCACGCAACAGGGGGTAGTAGAGTCAGGTCGCGTGATATTCAGATCACAATGGCAACTGTAGAGGAGTGTATTCTGTTGCTGATGAACTATCGTATAAATGTGGATGAATACGTATAAGTTCCCATAATTTTTCCTCTTCGCCCGCCATTGTATTCAAATTTCTTATTCTGTAAACACAATATACTTGAATTAATGTACAATACTTGCAATGTCGCCCCCACCGACAACGCATAGTATTGCGTGAATCGGCGCGTCGCGTATCAAAAACTAGGACGACACATTTGGCTACGCACCGACGCATAATGGCGGCCGAAGCGTAACGATGCTTCGGACGAGTATGCGTACAGATGCGTTGACTATGAAACGGCCCTAACTTCACAACAGACGCGAATTCACACAGCATTTTCAACCGACATTTTTATTCGGATAATTTTCAAAATATTACTGTTATTGTGTCATGAAATGTAGTTTTAAAAGTATTTCAGGCGAGAATGTAGTTGTTTTAAACTCAAATATGCGGTTTATTTATAATGACAGCGTCTATTTAAAAAAATGTGTTTCGCCGATCTCGGAGATGAGCTCCATGCGATCAGCGGGAGCTCCGTCATCATGTATCCGCCGAGAGCAGCCTCACCTCGAATAGATCTTCTGACATTTGCCGCTGGCTCTGATGTCTCTTTAGTGGTTCAAGATAAAATATAATTAGTTTGGGGTAAAATAAAACGTTTCTTATCTTTGGCCTTTATTCAATTTATCTATTAATATGTTTATATATATAGATAGATACATAGGTCCTTTTTATTCCTGTTTATTTTGTCATATAGCTCCGGTTGACTGCTCACTGACAACATCAGTCATTCCTCCTTGTTGAATGAGTGGAGAAGGGTATTCCTGCACAACCGGAGGCTGCAGGAACATACTGTTGAATGAGTGACTCCTAGCAGGCTCCTGATTGGTTAACGCGGCGCGAATTGACGGCAAAGTTAAAAGTTTTCAACTGGGGCGGCAGACGCGAATTCGCGTCAAACGCTAAATGCACAAAAAGCACCATTCGCGCTTAATGCGCGTTTCGCAACCCAGTGATTGGGGACCACTGATTTGGTTCACCCAAAAATGTGAAGATTCTGTCATCATCTGTTCACCTTCATTTTGTTCCAAACCTATGTGAGTTTCCTATATGGAACAAAAAAGAAGATATTTTGATTTGATTTTTTTTTTTGTAGATACAATGAAAGTAAATGGGGTCCAATGTGGTCTTTGAATTGTAAGAGTAAAAACAGTTGAAACATTCTTCAAAGTAAAACCAAATCTATTCTATATAAGTATACAATCATGTATGACAGCTTAAAAGGACATAGAAACAAAACCACAATGCAAGATGATTTTTATTTTGAATTTTGTTTCTTGCAGTTAATTTAGAATGAATTACATGAATATAAAACAGTTCTCCCACTTCATTTATTTCAAAAACATTTTTAATAAGAAGAGAATTTGTGAGAATTCTTCTAGCGTTTTGCATTTCTTTCATTACATTTTCAAATATTATTTTTTTCCAAAACATTTCACATTTTCACTGAACCATTGAAGCTTGGCATTCAAAATTCATACAAGCACCATCTGCTATTAGTCAAATCAGGTAGTTTATTTTAAGTTCTCTTGAGAATTTTAACCAAGAACTGCAAAATTCAGAGGACATGTGAAATTAGGATATGTATGTGCTGAGTAAAGCTGAGTAAATAAGCTTTCCATTGATGTGTAGTTTGAATATTTGACTGAGAAACAACTATTTAAATATCTGTAAGCTGAGTAAAAAAAAAAAAAAAATATATATATATATATATATATATATATACTGAGAAAATCCACTTTAAAGTTGTCCAAATGACATCCTTAACAATCCATATTACTAATCAAAAATTACGTTTTGACATATTTGTGTTAGGAATTGTACAAAATATCTTCATGGAATATAATCTTTACTTAATATCTTAATGTTTTTGTCATAAAATAAATCTATAATTTTCACCCATACAATTTATTGCTAGCTATTACATAATGCTGATATGGTGCTGTGAATACAGTACTGTGAGACATTCTTTTGCTGCACAAATAACATATATAAGCAGTTCAATACAGGTGGAGCTGGGGAGGTGGAGGGTTTCAGAAGATGCTGCAAACAGCTCAAGTGAATGCTAACCAGCCATTTAAATGTAAAACAGTAACCTCATTGGCTGCATATGCAACTTGAACCAATCAGCTTGTGCCAAGTCAACGCTGTGAATATCATCAATTTGTGTTAATTACCCTTCAGCCTGCCCTATCTAGCATTTAATGAGAGAACTTGGCATTTCAACTTACATTGCATTTAGTTTCTCATTCCATGCATTCCCTGGGAATTAAAACAATGATGATTTTGGTGGTGTTACATGCTGTTGTTTGTGAGATGATTGTCTGAAGGTTTGACTGTAGTCATATTGAGCACATTATCTCTTCCATTCGTTTATATACCATGAGTGGACTTTCTTGAGGTTTGCATAAATGACATGTTTGCTATTTGATAATTACACAGATGATAGTTATTTAGGCAGAGTAGCATTGACATGTTTTACAAGACCAAACTAATTATGCTTTGTCTGTTCCTTAAATTAAATCGGCTTATGCCACCAAGTAATCAGCCACAGCATGTTTTCCTAATAAAAGCATTAAAGAAATGTATGACAGTTTGTCGAAAGGGAATGAAGAGGAACAGGCTTTTGAAGTTCCCATAATTAAACTGCATCTGGAGATGGGGAGAAGAAAGTGATTTTAAATGTCAAACATCATGGAATAAGAACAATTGTGTGGCAATGTTTTTATTAAGCCCCATTTTAGATGCACTTCTTGTGGTCTGAATCTGTTCCATATTATTGTGTGTCAGTCTAATTATTGTGGAAAAATGGAACAAAAAGCTGTAATGGATGCAAAGCATTCCATTTGCAAAAGTTGTTGGTTGGTTTAGAATTTAAATTAAATTTATGCATTTAGCAGACACTTTCATCCAAAGCGACTTACAGTGCATTCAGGCTATCAGTTTTAACCTATCGTGTGTTCCCGGGGAATTGAACACCCAATGCTCTACCAATTGAGCTATAGGAACACTTTAATTTAATTTGAATGGTGATAGTCTGTTTCTCTAAAGTTTCTTTGATGGACAACAATTGGCTCAGGTTGCAAAGGAAGTATAAGACATGTTTTATCTCATTGTACCTAAAGAGTCTTAATAGCATTCACACCATTGTCTTTCTCCAGTGCAATACAAACCATTCATAACAGCTCCTGGGACTCCTTTAGAAGTTGTATCATATACTGCAACTTTTTAAGTTACGTGACTCCTTTTTCTCAGCGGGGGTAGCATGAACCGTATTTTACTTGGGGAACACGGTTGTTGCGGTTTCCATTGCGATAAATGTTGTCTCCAATCGTCAAGACAGGAATTTCTGTCTAAATGGTCACAAATAGTCACCAAAATCACTAGTGCGCTCAAAAAAATAACTGTTTTGCTGCCTAGATGTCAAATTAGAGACTGTTTATAAATCAGTGCCCTTGCTGTGCAATTCTGACTGATGTGGTACACTTCCCTCCTCCCTGATGTATGCTGAAGGAGAAATGTAACACATTGTAAATTTAACTCACTATACAACACCCTGTTGGGTACGGTTTCAGCGGCAGACTTTGTGTTTGAACCACTGTGGCAATTAGCAGGAGATAGACTTACAGCCCATCCGCTGCACAATAGACAGCAGGAGAGAGAGGGGAATAGACAGAGAGGCCGCCCCACTTCTGTAGCTCTCCTCTGCCCCTCCATCTGTCAGTCCTGTGGGACAGGGTGTGTGATAGTGACTGGAATGCATATATGTATGTGTTTGTTGTATATTTGTGTATGTGTGGAAAGAGATTTTCCTGTCATTTCTTTTTTTTTTTCCTTTCTTTTTTTGGGGTCATTGCATAACTTTGTGTTGGGGGGGGGGGCAATGTGATGTTGTACAGTACATTTGTCTTAACATAGTTTTCCCGTAAATGTTTTTAAAGTGAAGGTCCAGTGATGTTTCGCACCCCATTAACATTCATGTACAAAAACAGTTCTATATTACTATTATTAAGAAAGTCATACAGGTTTGGAACATTACAAAAAAAAAGAAAAAGAAAAAATCAAATAAACGTTTTACTAATCCCATTATGTAATGTTCTGCATGTTCCTTGTTTTTTTTTTTATGTTTGTCTTCAAATTTCGTTGCAGGGAACATTCCATTTTTATCATTTTGCAAACATCTGAATGTTTTTTTTTTTTTTGAAGAGCTGAATATTCTAAAACAAGTAGTAACATTTACATTTTTCTAGATGAACATCCAACTAAAACGTTTTATAAAACTTACAAATAAATGTTCCACTAACAATTTCTAAATAATATTTTGTGCTACAAGCTTTTGAAAATGTTTTTAAAGACAAGATAACTTTGAACGAAAATTCTATTAATGTTAATAGAAGAACTTTGAGAACCTTGCCAGAATGTTAGCAAAAGTTTTGGCAATGTTCCCTATTAGGTGGGATGGTGAATAAATGATGAGAGTTTTTTTCATTTTGGGTGAACTATCCCTGTAAGATCCAGGTGTTTAAAAGAAGTGTACTGAAGCTGAGAAACACTGTCACATTAGTATTATTACATTATCTTTCTCTAGACACACAAAACCAGCTGACACTGTAATGGGTCATTTAACATGTTCAGTATTCGTTTTCCTCTGCATTCAACTGTGACAGGACAGATCTAATAATATGTGCCATGAAAAGTAGAAAAAAAGTCACTAGGGTCTTTGTTCATATAGACATTAACTGCAAAAAAAATGGAATCATATTAAGTAATTTATGTCTTTTACTCAATATGTTACCGGATTCCATACAGATGTTTTATGGGGGAAAACTTTAATTTACCTGTGGCAGTGTTTGTTTTGATGCAGTTTGGCACAGTGAGTCCCTATGTGTTCTTTTCTTTCCACAACAAATAAATCCAGGTGAGTGGTTGGAGCCTAAAAGAGTTGGTTTGCTACTGATTAAAGCCTTCAGGGCTGAGTAATGATTTAGTAGAGCACTTTGAGTTCTCAGCAGTGCATCTGGACGTGTTTAAACCATTACATCCAGGAGATCTAATAAGCCTGTGTGTGGTTTTATCATACCATTGTTGTGAATCTGAGAGATGCATAAATCACTAAACATTTTTTATGAGGTTCACAGCAGCCAAACACAGCTATAAAAGTAACGATTTCAGGTGACAGGGGATGACGATTACTCAATCTTCCTCTTTCCTATGACTAAGTTGTTAGGTATTTGATGTGATACAATATATGCAAATACCTGTCCTAAGCCCCGCCCCTCAGCTTCATATATATATATATGAAGAAACAGAGCCACATCGCCATCCAGTGGGTAGAAGTGGGACACATTGAGATTAAGAACATGTCCTACATCTTAATGTTATTTCTCCATCTTCCTCTTAGTTTAACATAGCCTCCAAATTCTGATGTCATTCATGTATTACTATCTCTCTCTCTCTCTCTCTCTCTCTCTCTATCTATCTATCTGTCCGTCTGTCCATCCGTCTGTCTGGCCATAATTCAGTGAATTAGTCTGATTATGTATTAGTTGGTGGAAGCAGACACAGCTGACAGAATAGCAGGATATTGGAGGATTAATAAAATAGATTTGATTGGGATAGTGTCAGTGTGAAAATGAGAAAAAGAGGGAGAGAGAGCAAAAGAGAGAGAAGCTGAGCGAGCAAGCCCGGCTCAGGGAATCAAACCGCTTTTATTAATCTGAGAATTTTCTCAGATGACGCAAAGACTGTGACTTTGCCTCATCTCTTTCTTGCTCTCTCTCTCACTCCATCTCTCTCTCTTTATCACCCTCTGTCTATTCTTTTCACATGTCTCTTACCTAATGCCTAAATCTTTTTGGATGGGAGAAGGCACAACAGCACAGGTAAGGCAATGAACTCATGCATGATGCTGTTTTTGTTTCCATTTAAACTTGTCCCTTACCTTCTCCGTATGCCATATAATTGTATCTATATTTTTGTTCATGCTTCATTTAATTGGGCTTGTTATATTATGACATGCTAAAACACCGTATATTGGACATAAAGTACTTTACTTGATTTCTTGCTCATAATTATCACCGGTTGTCCATGATTGTTGAAGCGTGCACAGCATTTCCTTTTTGCCTTTAAATTCCTCTCAGTGTTGTCGTTGCACATGTCATTGCAGCACATATCGGTTAACAAATAGCCCTGGTTGGGCAGTTTTTGAGTGTAGTGGTAGTGTGAAGTTGCAGAGAGATGATGGATGGTTTTAAGAGTGCAGATTATGAATGAGGCATGCTTCATTAGAGCCACTAGAGAAAGAGGAGTCAGCCAGTCGCAGATTGATCGCTAGATTGAGACATATATCGCTGTCACAATGAGTGGAGACCAGGGCGGCTTCAGAAATGAAGTAATGAAAGAGTTGATTGTGCAGACATGGAGCTTAAGGACAGATTGACATGGATTTAGGAAGGTAAAATGGGGGTTCCTCGGGGCTTAGTTAGGGAAAAACTTGCAGTAGAGAAACAGAGAAGAGGGAATTGGGGATTTATAAATTGTAAAGCTTTAGCAGGGTGAGGCGAGCAGATGTGATAGACAGTCTGTGCTTAAGGAGTTCAAACAACAGATTAATACACTCAGATTATAGTCAGAGATAGAGGGGTAAGGGGGAGGGTGTGTGCACGGATGTGTGTGGTTAAGCAAGATGACCCATACACGTCTGCACATGCAAAGGAATAAGCCCCCAGATGGACTTACCTGCAGATGTGCATGATCACCCTTTTAATGTTAAACACGGGCAAAATAATTAAAAACGTTATCTCTTTACTGTATGCATACATTTTATTGCTTTACATCAATCTAAAATAGTGTTTATTGTTTAGTGACATATTATGATAGCATTCTGGTAAAAGATTAAGATGCATGGCTTTGAAATAATATGCAATAGTTTTGTTTTGTTTTTTTTTCATGTGTGCAAACTTGAGATACATTCGTTTCTATTTTCTAGTTCTTAATATTTTTTTATTATCTCTTTGTCCAGGTAAAATACCTAAACTTCCTTAAAATAATGTTTCGTAATTGAGGATAGAAATTGTTTACTTATATTATGACTTGTTTTACAGAATGTATCTTTTTATTAAATGTATTATTATTATTATCCCATTGGAAAATGTAACATAATTCATTTTGGTTTAAGTAAAATGTATTTAAAAGTTTATTTAATGTACAATTTAGATAAAAAAAAAGTGTGTATATATATATATATATATATATATATATATATATATATATATATATATATATATATATATATATATATATATATATATATAATTGAATGTATTTTAAATGTATTTCATTTTTTGTAGCTCAAACAGTAGTGGATGGCATTGAAAACATCAGTGTCAATGATTTGGTTCACAGGGAATGCTGACCTCAAAAACATATACCATGAATGCAGTGTAACATGTTTGGGATATAAACATCTGCCAAATACATAAATGTAGTGTAGTTATTTAAAAGCAAATTTAAAACGCTGATTAATAAAATAGTTAATTGCATTTGATGGTTGGAATGTAATATAATACTTAAGATGTTTTCTATAACAATAAAGAATTCCTGTAGCTCAACAAGATCATGTAACTGGTCAAATATATAGTTTAAATTCAAAGTGGATTAAGTATTTATCTGAAATGTATTGTAACCCATCCATATATAATGAGATTATGTGGATGGGTCTAATTTGCATAGTTCATGTGTGAAGTTGAATAATAACTGGTGTCCAGTCTGTCACTGTGTTGCTTCAATTTTCTCACTGAGGCAGGGAGTTATGGGATTATATCTCTATCCTCTTGCAAAGCCCACACCAAACAATCAACCTCAGAAAATAATCCACATACAGTACACACACACACACACACACACACACTGACACACAGACACAAACACACACACACACAGTCTGGTCAGCTGTCCTTGTAGGGTCTCTCCTTAGGTGTAATGTTTTTTTATACTGTACAAACTGTATTTTCTATCGCCCTACACTAACCCTATACCTAAACCTACCTGTCACAGTAAACTTTTTGCATTATTACTTTTAAAAAAAATTAAATAAAAAAAAAATCTGTATGATTTACCCTCCCAAAATGTATAATTACCCAGCTATGTTGAAATCGTATTTGATCTAGAAAATTAGCAAAAAAAGAAAAAGTGATTAATAAATAATAAAACATAGACATATGCATATGAAAATGCAAAAATGACTATAATAATAAACCAAACAAACAGAAACTTAAAACAGAATGTATCTTGAAACAAATATCCATAAGATCATATTCTTCAGTAGTTCTCCTGTTTAGTTTAAGCCACCAATTGGAGAAAGTTATCTGTAATGTGAGAGAAATTTGGTTGTTCAAACTTGTTGCATAACTTTTGTTTTCTTTTCTTTTTTTGACATTGATTGCTATCTTCCACACTGTTACTGAAGCTCCTGCAAATAAGGGCAGCCAAACCACAAGAAACACATTCTTACCTCCTCCAACTTACCTCCAGAAAACAAAAGGGTGGAAAAAAGCAGCTATGTGGTTAGCAGGTGTCCGTGTGATGGTTATAATAGCAGATTTAGTCAGCTGGTCAAGATCGGGAGACTAGCTAAACTGTCTTAAACCAGGCTTGGTCAAGGTTTAGCTCCATTACACTAATCGTTTTGTCATTCTTAAATGCTTAATTTGCTTCTTGGCTAGCTTTCTAAAGGGATTCCCCCAGGCCTTTCTGTTTTCCAGGGTTTTTATTTTGACCGCAACATCAAGTCTTCTGACTGGAGAAGTAAAAGTTATATCTCTCTCTATCCAACATCTTCTGGAACACTGATCAACAAAACCAGAATCTTTCATTTCCACACTGTGTGATCTACAAAAGGAGGCCAACCGAGATTGTTTTTTTAAGCTGTAGTTTTGCTTGTGGCCAATAGTTTCATCCATTCCATTCCTGAGTATCATGTTCTGTCATAGAGAGCTTGCAACTGTAAACTGAACTTGTTCTGTAAAAGAATGCTAAAATAAGATAAGTTTGTAGTTATTCAATTGTAGTAATCAATTTACACAATTTGAAAATAACATTTTATATAAAAATGTGCACATTCACTCTTTATTTGTATGTCTAATAGTCGAAAACGCAAACATCTCTTGTCACGTTCATTTATGATTTACATTAATAATGATCGCATATTTTCAATTCAAAATGCAGAAATTTCGCACAACACAAACTTTACACAAACTCTCATTGCGTTGTGACAGTGACGGTAAGACCTGCCTTCTTTGATTTGATTGGCGATCTTGATCATTTTGACATTGACGAGTGCTATTGGGCCACTGAGGTAGACCAGCTTAAAAACTTTTAAAAAAATGTCATCCTAACAACAAACAGCTTTACTCATTCTTATACACAGAATCTTATACGATCTATCACCTATGACTTTTTTAGTATTTTGAAGGACACAATGGGTGGAAAAACCTAAAAGTAATAAAAATAGACATAAATGCTTCACACCATCTGCTTTGCATTTTCTGATGCTGATTAGAAATCTAAATCTAAATCTTTTAATCTAAAAACACATCTTGATATTCCATCTCACATCCTGTGTGAATGGTACTTAATGCAGCACTGGGCCCAAGTAATGGCCCGATATCTTACCAAATATTCCAATATCGCCAATTTCGCTCAAACATATCCATGGAGACTCTGCAGACAACCAGAAGTAGCTGTAGTTTTCCAAACATGTATGATTTTTTCCATCTTCATTGGAACATGAAAGAAGATTTCCTTTGGTATTACGGGTGAACTACCACTTTAATATTATCTTCTGACTGACAGCCAAAGCTCTTACATTATAGGTGGCCAATCCTATTCATGTTCTTATTCATAAATCAGCATGGATTGGTGGAAAAGAAAAAGGATGCATTGTGACTCTGGCTGATCTTACAGACCTGCATTATGTCTTAAGAACAGGTTAAGAAATTATGCATTTCATTGTGAAAGTACTTGCTCTTTATTATTGCAAAGGTTAACAATTTTTAATGAATTTAAGTCTTTGTGCCTTACTTGTTGACTGTCATTACTCAATGTTTCACTAACATCCTGACCTTAAAATCACTTACTTGGTTACAACACGTAACCTCCTCTCTAAAAATACAAAGCAGCTCTCCAACAAAGGGATTAGCAGAATGTAGCAGAGCTTCATTTTTATACATGCGGTTCTGGCATGTTGTTGCCTGCATTTGAATGTGGAGACCTTTGTGAAAACAGGTTTAAGCTCAAAATGAAAAAATTGTGAGGTATTGTAAAAGGGATGCAGACTCACGGGTCATAAGCTTCTCTTTCTCACTCTTTCTCTCTCTCTTCTCCACATGAGGCTTCACAGAGGATTATGTTTGTGCAATTGAAACTTGGCAAATGACTTCCCTCCCTCACCCTCCAAAAAAACAAACAAACCCAAAAACATTTCAGCAGTGCTGCCAATCTGTCTTTATGTCTGAGCAGCAACTGTTGTTATAGTTTAAATCTGACATGAAGAACAAACAGATGAACAGGACAGGGAACATCCAGAGAAAGAAAGAGAAATGCAGTTCAAAGAGTCAGAATCAAACAACACCGAAAAACGGTAAGAAGGGAAAGGGCAAAAAGGCCAAGACGGGAAACTCGGGTAAGTATTCCTCTCATCTAGTTAAAAGACTATTAAAAAGACTTATTCTTTGTGATGATGCAATTCACAAATGTTTGTCGCTCTGTCTTTCAGCTGTTGCTTTCTTCTGAACACGTGTGTTTATTCTATATGTCTCATTACTCAACCCTGAGTTTCCCCTACCTCGATCAGTGTCCGGCTTTAGGCAGATGTTTATAATGGGCCGAGGCTGATGAAATGTTTATTGGTCCCACTTGGCAGTCACATGGTATTCTAAAGGAGCAGGAGCTTTGTATGATTCCCATATGGAGGTTTGACAGTGTATATATGGGTGTGTCTGTGTGTGCGTGTAAGGGAGCGCTTGAAAAATAGCAGTTTAGAAGATTAAACGATTGGAAGGGGTTTATAATGTTTTCCTGCAAGGCTTTGTGTTTTTGTTCCTGTGCGATCTGTGATCTCAGTAACTTTCAAACCGAAGCAGGGCTCCATTTCAGCATAATTTGAGTTCTTATTATAAAAAAGGCAGCGTGTTATAGGAGAAACAGCTGTAAGATGCATGTGATGTGAGGAGGTGAATAAGTAAATCTCTTGCTTGACTGTTTCGGACGATCATAGGGATGACGGAATTGGCAACTGCTTGATGTGGATGAGAAAAGCATCATGTTGTGTGGTGCAGATGTTGCTTTGGAAGTTTCTAATAAACCTTTTGTTTATTTATGCATTTTAGACTTGGTCATAGTCAGTCATAAATAAATAATTTAAATATTAAAAAGAAGAATACAATGAAATGAGGCTGTGCGATACATTGGCCTCTGGCGTCATGAGCATAAATGGCGACAGATGAAAATAATACTGACCAATTATGGTAATCTGTTGTTTTATGTGTCGGCATGCTGACGTAAACACAGCAGAGGGTCGGTCAAGGATTTCTAATGCAAATGCATGAACCTGCCATCACACTCCTGCTGGAATCTTTTCTCAGCCTGTGTTGCTGAGGCAAAACATTGTGACCAGTGCATTATTTGTGAGGGTGTTATTCCCATTTACAACAATAGTTCATCAGTCTCAGACATCGCAGTTGGGATCTCGCTAAGAGAGACCAATCCACTTCGAATGTAAATTCAACGAGCCAATGCACATTGGTATGCAATTATTTCATCCAGCTATTGCTGATCACAGCATAAGTAGGCAGCTGGTGCAGCACATATTCAGCTTTTTGTTTCGGAGCCAATTGGTTTCAGTGTTCTTCTCCTGACCTTCTGCTATGAGTGATCTAACTGATCGAGTTCAGAACGCTCTCTGGAAGCTTTCATGCTGGTGGTATGGTGCTTCAGGGTGTCGAGCGGGTTGCACACATCATGCTTCACTACTCCATGTTTGAGTTGCAGGCGGCCATCTCCCCAGTGAGCTTCAGCACACTAAAAGAGCAGTTCCCAGAATTCTCCTCTAAGGATCCAACTTTTGAAGGATCCTCCTTCTGCTAACAATTCACAGCCAGTGGAGCTGCCGAAAGAACTGATGATGCAGATGCGGATGTGGATGCAGATCTGGGAATGATGGCTATGCTTTTCCGGGCCACTGAGAGAGTCGGGCTTGAGTGGAATCCTCCACCGCATCCTGAACCCTCGAGGCTGGATGATTGATTTCTTGGAGTTGCTCATGCTGGTTCTTGACTTGCCCGCCTTTCTTCCCAGAGGTGCATGATGAGCTCTCTGGGTCATGGACGGCACTGTTCACTGCCAGAAGCCACCCCAGTGGTTCATCCTTCCTCACCACCCTTGATGGTGGTGCAGCACAGGGGTATACGAAAGTCCAGGGTGGAGCGATCGGTTGTAATGCAATTGTGTCCAAATACCACTGCTACCTGGTGGGGCAAGCCGTTGCTCCCCTCCCTGGCCTATAGGTACTCTTTGGCCCTGACCGGCAGTGCTTATGCTGCCTGCGGAGAAGCTGCCTCTACCCTACACGCCATGGCATTGTTGCCGGTTCATCAGGTCATGGCATTGAAGGACCTGCACAAGAGTGGTCACGACCCAGAAGTTCTAACACACAGTGGAGAACTTCACCCAGTAGATCTTCTCCCAGAAACATCTTACTGTCTGTTGTTTAGAGGGATGGTTCACCCAAAAATTACAATTATGTCATTAGTGACTCACCGTCATGTCGTTCCAAAACCGTAAGACCTCTGTTCATCTTCGGAACACAGCTTAAGATATTTTAGATTTAGCAGTTTAGTGATATCCGTTTCGCAAACGAATCATTCAATGTAACCGGATCTTCTTGAACCAATTAACCAAATCGAACTGAATCATTTGAAACGAGTCAATCTTTCGTTCATTATCTGGCTTGGCTCAGCATTCATCTTCAGTTCTCTCTTCACAGCAGTTCAGTTAGTGTAGTGTTTGAGTAAATGAATTACTCCGGGAGATTGGTTTGTTTTAACTCAGAGGGAGTGTCAGCCACATTAAAATTTTTTAAAGCTTAAGTCATTTGTGGATTAATGCTTATTGGAGATGTGAACTGTTTCAAATGATTCAGTTCAATTTGGTTAACTGGTTCAAGAAGATCCGATTACATCGAGTGATGTGTTCAAAAACCAGATATCACTAAACTGCAGTGTTTTGAACGTGCTCACAACAGACCCGGAGGAGAAGACAATGCTGAATAAAGTCGTTTTTGCTATATTTGGACCAAAATGTATTTTCGATGCTTCAAAAAATTCTAACTGACCCTCTGATGTCACATGGACTACTTTGAAGATGTTTTTATTACCTTTCTGGACATGGACAGTAAACCGTACATACGTTTTCAATGGAGGGACAGAAAGGTCTCGGACTAAATCTAAAATATCTTAAACTGTGTTCCGAAGATGAATGGAGGTCTTACGGGTTTGGAACGACATGAGGGTGAGTCATTAATGACATTATTTTTCATTTTTCGGTGAACTAACCCTTTAACTTCCTGACCGAGAGAACACTCGGCACTGACGCAATGGCATACAGCTGACTGCGGGGCCTGTGCAAGTATGTGTTTGCCCTGTGAGCATTCTAGCACAACACTGTGCAAGGTCAGGGAGGACGATGATCAGGTCCGGTTAGTGGAACCCTCTTTGCCCACCCGAACCTGGTTCCAATAACTAATACTCCTCGTGACATCACCTCCCTGGCCGATTCCTTTGTGGGAGGATCTACTGACTCAGAGATGGGGCACCGTGTGGCACCAGCGTCCATACCACTGCAAACTTCACTTCTGGTCCCTGGATGGGACACAGAGGTTCTAGGTGACCTACCCCAAAAGGTAGTTGACATTATCACTTCAGCCAGAGCACCATCTATGAGACACAATTATGCCTTAAAGGGGAACCTGTTCATCGAGTGGTGCTCTTCTCACAGAGAAGACCCCCAAAGATGCATGGTCAGAGTCATGCTGTCCTTCTTGCAGCAAGGGTTGGAGCGAAGGCTGTTTCCCTCCTCCTTCAAAGTCTATGTTGCTGCGATTGCTGCTAACCACGACCCCGTAGAAGGGAAGTTGCTAGGGAAGCATGACCTGATCATCAGGTTCCTTAGGGGGGATGAGAAGACTAAATCCTCCACGGCCCCCCTCTATAACCTCTTGGGACCTGACTTTACAGCACTACAGTCGAGTCTAGGATTCTGTTGACAAAAACCTTGCTTCTGCTTGCATTAGCCTTCATCAAGAAGGTAGGGGCCCTGCACGCATTTTTGGTCGATGAATCGTGCCTAGAGTTTGGGCTGTCTGACTCTCAGGTAACCCTGAGGCCTGGCTATATGCCCAGGGTTCCCACTACTCCCTTCAGGGATCAGGTAGTGAGCCTGCAAGCGCAGCCCCCAGAGGAGGCAGTCCCAGCCTTAGCTTTGCTCTGTCCCGTCCGAGCATTAAGATGCTACATAAACCAAACACAAAGCTTCAGGACCTCAGACCAGCTCTTTGTCTGTCACAGAGGCCAGCAGAAGGGGAATGCCATCTCCAAGCAGAGGATGGCCCACTGGAAAGTGGTACCATCACCCTGGCTTTTCAGGCACAGGGTGGCCCTGCCCATTTAGGTTGCAAGCTCACTCAACTAGAAGTGTTGGAGGATGCAACAGGATGCAACACGTTCACTAGATTCTGTAGCCTTCGTATGGAGCCAGTATCCTCCTGTGTTCTCACCTCAAGCAGGTAGAAGCACTTAGAGGCCCCGGCTTTGGGTTGGCTTGCTAAAAACACTCCAGAGAGCCCATACAGTAGACCCTGTCGAGCTCCTCCATCCCCTCAGCAGCCAGACATGCCATAGCAGTAGTAGCTGGTCTTCGTGTAGTAATCCCTGGACTGTGCCAAAAATTAGCGGCGCAGGAAGTTTCCACAGGACACTGAAAGGGGCAGTAGCTATTGCCCTTTTGGTAGGGATAAAAATTCGTTGGTCAGCGTCGGTCATCACGTCCCTACACCATAGCTTCTGTACTACCACTGAGCAGCTGGGTTACTAGCTCAGCTTCTCAGCGAAAACCTGGATATGCGCTGCACCAGCTGCCTACTTATACCCACACTGTGATCAGCAACAGCTGGATGTAATTATCACATGTCAGTGTGCTTTGGCTTGTTTAGTTTACACTCCGAGTGGATTGGTCTCTCTAAGTGAGATCCCAATTCGTCAGTCATCTGATGTGACATCTCCATTCCCTCCTTCGAGGAACAAGGGTTACCAAACATAATGTTACTTCATCTATTTCTGTGGTATTTGTGTTTTCTATGACTAATATGACATTAATACACACATTAAGTTTGTTGTAATTCTGGTGAATTGTTTTGCTTAGTCACTGATGACAGAAGGAGAGCTTGAAGTATCGGGAAATATATTTTTCATTGTTACTTATTCATCATTGCACTAGTATTTGTCTAGAGCAATTTTTGGAAACCAGGCATGATGAAGGAAGTTTGCCAGACCTGGAGAAAAGAATACCTTTGAATTCCCATTCATCTTAATGGCTATTACTCAGCTTGCGTACGTTCTGTGCAAGATGATAACAACCTTCCTCAATGCCTGACTTAAAACATATTTTTATTTTTGTTCTGGCTAATTAAAGAACTTAAACATAACTATTCTAAGCTGGCAGTCCAAACTGTTAAGTGTAGACTGATCAAAAAGTTTTGTTGAAAATTTAAATTTGCTTTGAGTTCGAAATTTGAATATAGAATATATATATATATATTTTTTACTGTCTGTTGTGTTGGTCAAATACTGTAAATGCAGCCTTAATGAATATAAGAGACTACTTTCAAAAACATTACAAAAATGGAGAAACCGCCTTTGGCAGTAGAATTTAATCATTTTGATATCAACCAAATGTGCTGCAAATGTCCTTTAAAGGTGAAGCCAAAACATTTTGATGTTCAGATCTGGTGGCTGGCTGTAGTACAGGTCATAAACCCTATATGTAAACAAATGGTACTTGAGGCAAAATAAATAAATTACACTTAAAAATAAAAAAAATTCCCAAAGATGGTTTAAGTATAATCCTCATCATGCTGACGTATGTAAAACATTTTCAAATCCTCCTTGTTTTTCCTGAAAAGCGGACACGGCCATTTGTAAATTTTATGGGTCTGGCTTCCGGTCTCATTTGCCTCCAGCTATTTTTAGCTGTAAAAAACAGCTTGTTTTACTGGTTGATAATGCAGATTGGTGTGTCTTTCCATATAATTGCAATTTATTATCTTAATTATGAACACACCGGTTAGTAGTGCAAACAGTTTTACCATTTACTTGCACTTTGCTATTCTTCTTATTCTTCTTCTTCTGCTAATCAACCATAAGTCTCACCTATAGACTTACTTCTGCATTGAAGAATCAGGTGGTTAAGTTTGCTTTTAGTTCATTATTTGATAGTGTATTGATAAATAGCATCATTATCGCAAGATGACAGTGGCTATACTGGCATGTTCTAGATTCACTTTTCTATAGTAGAAAGAACTGGAGAAGCATCATCCATCCATCCAACCAGCAGGATCTAACTGGGCCATGCTAACCAGCAAAAACCTGACCCCCTGACCCATTGAACAACCCGAGTTCACTGGAGGCATAAAGTGAAGCATAGGATGTTAAAGTTAGCATCACTGTTTATTTACCTTGGATTTTTTCTTTCTTTCTTTCTTTCTTTCTTTCTTTCTTTTTTTCTCTTGACTTATACAGACAGAATGACGAATAAGCATTTGGGCAACCAGAAAAGTGCAGCATTGCAGATGGAAGATCGAGTGGACGCAGAATTACAAGGCAACACAAACCAACAATGTGGCTGGTTTTCACGCAACCTGCTCCTTGCCCTCACCGTGCTAGGTGTGCTTCTGTGTGTGCGTGCATGTATGCATGTGTGGGAGTGTTTGTACACATTTTCAGATCTGTCTGTGTCTCCTTCCTTGGAAGTTAAGGGTATTAAATAAATGTGCCATTTTATTGTTTGGTGGACATAAACTAATAAAGCCTAGCAAGTCATAGTGAGGTGATAAGGACAAAACAGGAGAGATGGTATTATCTCTAAAATTGTTGATAATATATGGGAAGAGATTAGTTGATTGCGTATGCAAAAAGAGGCGTAGCAGTTGGAAAGAGGAAAGAAATGGTCATGAAAACTGAAATATTACTAGGGTCCAAAAACAATTTATAAATGTATGATACCACCAATTTCATCTCAGTTTGTCAGCTTTTATCATCAGCTTTCATCTACTTATTCTTTATACTTACAGTGAGGAAAATATTTCTTTGATCCCCTACTGATTTTGTAAGTTTGCCCACTTACAAAGAAATGAAGGGTCTGTAATTTTTATGTTAGGTTTATTTTAACGATAGAGGCAGAATACCAAACAAAATATCCTGAAAAAGTGCATTATATAAAGTTTAGAGATAGATTTGCATTTTAGTGGGTGAAATAAGTATTTGATCCCCTACCAGCCAACAAGAATTCTGGCTCCCACAGATTGGGTATGAGTTCATGTGGAACACAGATTAAACCTGTCACTTTAAGAAGTTAGTCCTAATGTCAGCCCATGTATAAGACACCTGTCCACACAATCTGTATCTTTCATTGCAACCTCTCCCACCATCATGAGCAAGACCAAAGTGCTTTCAAAGGATGTCAGAGACAAGACTGTAGATCTGCACAAGGTTTGAATGGGCTACAAGACCATCAGCGAGAATCTTGGTGAGAAGGATGCAACTATTAGTGGGATTATTCGGAAATGGAAGATATACAAAACAACCATCAATCGGCCTCGGTCTGGAGCTCCGTGCAAGATCTTGCCTCATGGGGTAAGGATGATAATGAGAAAGGTGAGGAATCAACCCCAAACTACACGGGAGGTGCTTGTTAATGATCTTAAGGCAGTTGGGAGCATAGTCACCAAGCAAAACATTGGTAACATACTACATACTGACATACGCCCCGCAAGGCACATATACAGGCCTGTTTAAAGTTTGCCAATAAACATCTAAATGATTAAGAGAAGGTTTGGGAGAAAGTGCTGTGGTCAGATGTGTTGAGATTGAGCTCTTTGACATTAACTCCACTCGCCATGTTTGGTGGGAGAGACTATGCTGACTATGACCCCAAGAACACCATCTCTACAGTCAAGCACATTATGCTTTGGGGCTGTTTTTCTGCTAAGCGTACAGGATGACTTCACTGCATTGAGGGGCATATGGAAGGGGCCATGTACTTTAAAATCTTGGATGAGAACCTCCTTCCTTCAGCCAGAACATGGGTCACGGATGGGTCTTCCAGTATGACACTGACCCCAAACATACCTCCAAGGCAACAAAGGAGTGGCTCAAGAAGAAGCACATTAAGGTTGTGGAGTGGTCTAACCAGTCTCCAGACCTCAATCCTGTAAAATATCTGTGGAGGGAGCTGAAACATTGAGTTGCCAAACAACAACTAAGAAAGTTCAAGGATTTAGGATCTGTCAAAAGGAGTAGACCAAAATGCCTCCTGAGATATTTGCAAACCTGGTGACCAACTACAAAAAAACGTCTTTCCTCTGTGCTTGCCAACAAGGGTTTTTGCACCAAGTACTAAGTCATGTTTTGCTTGGGGATCAAATACTTATTTCACTCACTGAAATGCAAATCAATTCCTAACCTTTATATAATGTGTTTTTTTCTGGATTGTTTGGTATTCTGTCTCTATAAATTAAAGTAAACCTACCATAACAATTACAGACCCTTTGTTTTTCTTTGTTTTTTTGTAAGTGGTCAAACTTACAAAATCAGCAGGGGATCAAATAAATATTTTTCCTATTATACATTCTTAGAAATATAAAAGATAAACCTTGTCTGTCGTTTCATAACTGTGGTCATCGGTAGGTCAAATGTAGACAAATACCAAAATAGCAAGTTCTCAGCAAATTTTTTGGCCCCAATGTAGTGACACTGTTTATACAACAGTAGTTTGATATGTTGCAGATACAGGACAGTTATGCAGTGGTGCATGTGAAATACCCAGTGTCCTACAATGATCCATACAACTTTTAATAAGCAGGCCAAACATAACTGTTTAATCAACACTCTCACAGGTGTTATAGCGGGCACAGTGCTGGGCATGATGCTGCGTTATATTCCTGATCTGGACGCAAACACTCTTATGCTGGTTTCGTTTCCGGGAGACCTCCTAATGAGAATGCTGAAGATGCTCATCCTGCCTCTCATCATTTCCAGTCTCATCACAGGTCAGTGCTTAAACACATGTGTTGTATTTTAAGATTGCTAAATGGGAACAGAGTCTCTATATCACCAGAAAAGAATCCATTTATCTTTGTTGATGCAAGATCTCTCTCTTGTTCTGTCTGGCTCGCAGGCCTGGCCGGTCTGGATGCTCGCTCCAGTGGAAGAATGGGCTCCAGAGCAATGGTGTACTACATGTCCACCACAGTAATCGCTGCTGTTCTAGGGGTCATCCTGGTGCTTGGAATACACCCTGGGAACCCAAAACTCAGGTCCAGTCAGTTCAGCTCCGCCCCCAAGAACCAAGAAGTCAGCAGTATGGATGCCTTTCTGGATCTGATCCGGAACCTTTTCCCTGAGAACCTGGTCCAGGCCTGTTTTCAGCAGGTAAAAGAATGTGCTTGAGCTTTGGAAAGTTTTAAATGTAATCATAAGATCACCCAGTATGCATCTGGGGTCAGTGGTTTACCATGAAACCAGGTACCGCCCACAAACATCATGGATGAGAGTCTGTGTCTCTGATGACTTGTGTCTCTCTCTTCAGGACTTTTCTCTATATTTGTGCTCTATTGAAAATATAAAAAAAAAAATTCATCTTTCTGCATTTCTGATGTTTAGAAAATGTGAATCTTTCAGAACAGTGGCACAGCGGGTTGCTCGTGATGTATATTGGGTCACATCCCAATTGACCTATAGTTTCAGGCTGTCTGCCGCCATTGGTTCACTGCTGTTGTTTTTTACATTGTTTGTTAATGGTTTTTGAGCAACCTGTCCTGTCCATCTGCCTAGTTTGTCTTGCTTCTAACAAGTGAAGGATGAATTTGTGTTGAATTTTTCCTACAAACAATACGAGAATCATTTTCTATTATCTTTTAAAGTGGCCTATTTATTTTGCAATCCTAACGTTGGATGATTATTTTTTTATTTTCATTCAAGCATAGTTTTTTCCTGCTGTCAGATAAAAACAGTACACTTATTGTCCAATTATTGTTTTAATATTGCAATTTCATCTGTGTTGTAAGTTGTAATTCCTTCATCCAACTTAGTTACCAGAGTACATGCAGTTGTTTAAGGGCCTAAACATTAAAATAAACTAAACAGTCTAAAATTTGCATTGGTTCCCTGTAGATCCCACTTCCTCACGTGTCAGTGATTCAGATCAGTCTGTGTGTAATGACAGAGCGATTTGTCAGCCTGCAGAGCTTCTGCTCTCTAATAGTTCTCATGGTGCTTAGATGTTAAATGCTGATCGATTTTTTTGTTTTATTGGTCTTATGAAGTATTCTAATTTGTTGAGGCTTTTTGTTAAATGCGAGCCAAAATCATCACAATTAAAAGATCCAAAGCCTTAAACTACTTCAGTCTGTGTGCATTGAATTTATTTAATACACAAGTTTCACAGTTTGAGTTGAATTACTGAAAATAAATTGTATGTGTATATACATAAAAATATACACATAAAAATATACACGTAATCAACATATATTTCTTTCTTCCCTTTTCAGGTTCAAACGGTGCTCAAAAAAGTAGCCGTCCCAGTCCAGAACCAAACTGAACCGATCCTTGTCAACAGGAAAAAACTGGAAATGAAGTGGGGAATGAATGTTTTAGGTTAGAGTATATTCTGGGGTTTTTCTGTACTTAAAACACAAAATACAGCATAGATGAAATTTTAAGTAACATCAAAAAGAGTCATTTCAATTTGTGATGCATTATTAGAAAAACCAAAAAATATTATGATTTCTCAATAGATGAATTTCTGTTTGTCACTGTTTTTAATGGTCATTTTTCTCACCTCTCTGTGTTGTAAGGTTTGATTGGGTTCTTCATCACATTTGGAATCTACATGGGGAAAATGGGCGAGAGAGGGAAGCTCATGAGTGATTTCTTCAACATCCTCAATGAGATCATCATGAAGATGGTGTCCATGATCATGTGGTCAGTATTCTGTCTTTATTATGATTATATATCTGTTGCAACTGAAACAAATGAATTTATTTTAGCCATTTTATGGCTGTCATCCACTCATAAATAACATTCATTAATCTCTCCATGTTTTGATTGCTGAAGCATGGGATTAAACAGGCTACTGAAGTGTAGAAGGTTTTTTTTTTTTTTTTACTAAGGAATTATTGTGTTTGAAACATGTTCAGAGGAGTTCAGCAGAGTGAGGGAATGGTATATAGCATGTAAGGAAGAGGGAAAGAGGGGGATTTGTCAGGGAGAAAACAGCACAGGAATCTGAGAGAGTGCAACTTCGTATTTGTGTTCCCAGGAGTAAATGTGGGAGTATTATTCTGGATGTAATATATCCTCCGACACATAAACCGCAGACAGATACCCACACGCTGGCAGAAAACTGATAGAGCACTGAACTTACAGTATGATTCATGTCTGCAGAAATGAAATGCTTGATCCGAAATGCTAACAGGCCATTTTACAGCACAAGAGAAGTGAGACAGTGGGAACGAACATGTCCGTTTCATATTCTAATACATCTTTAACAATAAAAAGAAACAGCATGGAATAAGTTAACAGCCCAAAATAAAAGCGTATGACATCAAAGACAGTCCCGGCTCAGCCCTGAGACCGTCCCAACTGTGTTCTGTGTTTTCCAAATGGTACAATAAAGATCATCTGTTGCTTACTATAACACACTGTGAAATATTTATGAGCAGCATTTCAGATTAATTAAATTCAGACCATATATATATATATATATATATATATATATATATATATATATATATATATATATATATATATACTGTATATATACTGTATATCTATATCTATCTATATATAGATATAGATATATAGATATATATAGATATAGATATACAGATATAGATATAGATATAAATATATAGGTATAGATATATGTGTTATTATTATTTAAACATATATTATTTATCTTAATAAAATTGTATTTACTTAAATACTGTATTTTATATATATATATGTATACAGTATATATATATTTTCCATACATACATAGTTGATACAAACAAAATTGATTGATTGTTAAAAAAAAAAATTTTTTTATTCTGCTTGTTAGAGAAGTATTATCGCTCAGCAACATAAACAACAACAACAACAAAACACTTGACATCAACTGTAAACAGCTAAACTGACCAGACTAATAACTCAACTGATCTGTCTTCAGGTACTCTCCAGTAGGCATTGCCTCCCTCATCTGTGGGAAAATTGCTGCTATCGGTGACCTGGAAGTGATGGCGAGGCAGCTGGGCATGTACATGGTCACAGTCATAGTCGGCCTCATCATTCACGGCGGCCTCATCCTGCCAGTCATATTCTTCGCCGTGACTCGGAAAAACCCCTTCACGTTTTACTCTGGTATCTTCCAGGCGTGGATCACTGCTCTGGGAACGGCCAGCAGGTACAGACAGCAGACCACTCCTCATGTGTCTCATGCTGTTCTGACTTAAAGAGTTAAAGGTCACTTATCTTGAGAACCAAGATCTATCTCTGTTTTTCTCTCTTTTACATGTAGCACAGCCCAAACACATTCTCATGTAAAAAAATATATATATATATATATATTTTATACTGGTATGTGGTCTCAAATGTTTTAATATAAACTCCAACATAACAACTTAAAAAAAAAAAAACATCAGATGGATGACTTATATTTTAGGCAGCACATAAATCATCCACACTATGTAATCTGGCCGAACAAGTTGTCTGATGTTCTCCAGAATGCAAGTCTAGAAGGATTAATCAGTGTAAATGGATGGGAAATTATGGAAACATATTTTAGAGAGTTGTTTATGAATAAATCTGGGTTTACATCTGTTGCACCAAACTATTTTCTGAATGTCAAACCAACTGTCAGTTTGGCACAGAATATGCATGCAATCCTATCAACCGGTTCTTTTTGTTTATTTATTTATTTATTTTTATTACGGGTTTTGTGGGTTCTTTTGGAAATAATGTTTAGTCAGGGCAATTTTTCAAACAACAAATTAGCATTAGTTAGACAATTATAATAGGTTTAACGTTCTCTTTTTCAGTGCTGGGACATTGCCAGTGACTTTTCGGTGTCTGGAGGAGAATCTAAATATTGACAAGCGTGTGACCCGCTTTGTGCTGCCCATTGGAGCCACCATAAACATGGATGGCACTGCACTGTATGAGGCCGTAGCAGCCATTTTCATCGCCCAGATGAATGACATTTCCCTCGATGGAGGACAGATTGTCACTGTTAGGTAAGGAGATGTGGAGCTGAAACAAGACAAATGGTGGCTTATGCAGCGGCTGCAATAAAGAAATCCTTGCATTACAACACATGCACACAACAAAATCCCCTTATCCACGGAGGGATTCAGCTTTTAGGTTATTCAGAGAACCTTTTCAGTTAACCTTTTTCATTTTATTCATTTTTTTATTCCGGTAAGACTTGATTCCTTAGAATTCACTTGTAAATGGGTTGACTTTTGAAAATACAAACCCAGATCTTATATATATTATATAATATTAATATAAAATTATATAAAATACCATTCTTAGATTGTAGGCTACCATCACATTTTAATGACCGCAAAATTGTAGTAAATTATTTTATTTTATTTTACATCCTATTTTATTCAGGTAATATTTGATTCTGTATAAAATGTCATTTGTTGTCTCTTTTAAACATCTGCCCGCTAGTTCTCACATTCAGTCTGAATGCAGTCCTGATTTATGAGTCACGTGTTTGGTTTTATGATCCTTTGTGTTGTGCTATAACAATCTGGTTATTATTCCAGTTATTAGAATTGCCTTTTATTACTATGGCTCTATAATTGTAATACAGTTACCAAACAAAACTTTAACCTGCAGCTACATCACAGATGTTCCTCCTTGAACTGCGCTAGCATCTTCTTCCAATTCTTGTATTTTTCCATCTTTCCACCATTGAATTTCTATTGTTTCACCCCCTCAGTAGATCATATCTGTCAGTGCCGCCCCATACTGTCTCAGTCGTGGTGGTATAATCCCTCTCTCTCTCTCTCTCTCTCTGCAGTATGACAGCGACTTTAGCCAGTGTGGGAGCGGCCAGTATTCCCAGTGCGGGTCTGGTCACCATGTTGCTAATCCTGACCGCTGTGGGCCTTCCAACCCAAGACATTAGCCTGCTCGTCGCTGTCGACTGGATTCTGTGAGTTCAAACAGCTCTGTTTGTGTTATGTGTGGGCCCTGACGACGGCCTTGCTTTAATGATCAACTGATGTTCTGAACATAAACAGCTGTCCTGAGCTGCTCTGTGTCAGCGTTTAGAGCTGTCTTTTGTGTGTCTTCAGTGACAGAATGCGTACCTCCATTAACGTAGTGGGCGACTCTTTCGGGGCGGGCATTGTGGACCACCTATCACGGGCAGAGCTTGCCTTGATCGACGGGGAGATCCCTCTATCAGACGAGGAGTTTGTCCCCCCTCCACCCCTCCTCACTGAAATAGACCTCATAGACCCTCTCAAACCACCCGAACTGCCCCCTCGCTCCCCGCGCCCCCCAAAGCTCAACCATCACGCCCCGTCTCTGACCCCTTCACAGTCTCAGTCGTACTCTATCCCGCACTCGCCCCGCTCCGTCCGCTCTCCATCACCTCACTCCATCCGCTCGCCCTCCCCTCGCTCCGTGTGCTCTCACTCCCCGAGGCCTTTCCGAACACATTCCCCTCGCCTTTTACGCAGGACGGAGCCTGGATACTGCGCCCTGCCCACTCATGACAACCAGGTGAGGCTTTGTTCAGAAAATAGCTATATTATGGTTTGATTTTTAAGTTACGAGTGCACAGATTGATCTTGCACAAATAGGTCACATAAAATGTACTCACCTTCATGTTGTTCTAATCCTGGATGACCATCTTTCTTCTGTGGAACGCAAAAGTCACTCTTTTTCTTTTCCATACAAAAGTGATTAAACTGGTGTGCTGTATTCCCAATTTTTAATTATGAGACAAATACAGTGTTTTTAGGTAGTTTTTTTGTGCAAGAAACAGACAGCCATTAAGTCATTATTCACTGTTAAGCTTCTTCATTAGAGAAGTTACACCGTCTGATCCGTGAACAAGTCTTTCTTTTGAGTCTGATCTTGACAGTGATGTGTTATTTCCAGTTCACCAATCTGAATAATTTGTTTGCAAATGCGACTGATCTGTGGAGCTTGTTTTGGCACCCTTTTTAACCATCCTTTGAAAACTTCTATCCTTGTTCTTTGTAATTGCATGAAAAAGAGTGACCAAGTTCTGCGGAAGAACAAATACACTACACAACACAACACAGAAAAAGTGCACAAAAAATATGTTGTTAAATTTATGATCAGCTGTGGTTTCCAGAAAAGTGTTTCAGGTTTTGGTGTCTGTATATTTTAATTATACTTGTATATTTAATTAAATCACATATTGTTCATAATAAAATGGTTTCAAATACAAAACGCCATCAGAGTAATAAAAAACAAAAATAGGAATATGCAAATGACTTATATATGATGTGTGATGTGGCTCTGGGGGGAATGCCCTCTTACTGGAAATAATCCAGAAATTCATAGGTTTACTTGCAACCATAAATCTGACAGTAATTTCACCACAATGGTGAACCATTTACAGTTTTCCACTGTATATGTCAGCTTACAGTTAATCAATAAATAGTTTTTACTTTAGCGTGTTTACTGCAACATCTTTTTCTGTAAAAATGACATTGTATTGACATGAGGGTGAGTAAACTAGTCATTTTAAGTCTGATCAAGTAATTCCGATGTTCTTATACTGAGGTGTTTCTGATGTGAATGTGCTGTTAAAGTCGCCCGTCACTTTGCATCCCGCAGATTACCACTCTTCCCAGAGGTTTCCGAGAGAGAGGCAGAGACCGGGAAAGAGACAGAGAAAGAGAGAGACTGCGCGAGCGGGAGCGGGATAAAGGGAGCGAGACTGAGGAGGACGAGGAGAAGGGAAGAATGATGGATGTGGCGAGTGACGGAGAAGAAAGCGACGACACGGCGTACGACAGGCGCCACAACATCCCACTTTGTGACCTGCCCTGAAGGGATCCACAGACAAAGCTGCAGCACATTTCCACAATACTTCTTCCGTATCTCAGAACCCACCTTTCTGGGTGAACGCTGGCATTTTTGTTGTTTTGGCAAAGACTTTGAGTACCTAGGTTCGTTGTGTGTTTGTTTTGCATTGAGAAACGTGATGTAAGTCAATGGAGGGTTCACTGTGTTTCAGCTTTATAG
Organism: Carassius gibelio; assembly: GCF_023724105.1. Classification (NCBI taxonomy): domain Eukaryota; kingdom Metazoa; phylum Chordata; class Actinopteri; order Cypriniformes; family Cyprinidae; genus Carassius; species Carassius gibelio. Next base: position 21,650,459 of record NC_068398.1, on the reverse strand, counting down.
TCTAGCAACTGTTTGTAACTGTAAACCGGATGAGTGGCTCCGCGCGTTTATTGCACGTGCTCTGCCAATCTTGACTTTATTTATTCGTTGACTTCCCTGTCATATAATTTATCTAGGCTACTGGGATACTGGTTATAAGACTGGATGTCACTGCACTGCTCTGTAAATCCCAGACTTACTCAATGGTTTAGGGAAAAGATAGCCTTGACTCACTTGAGCTGCCTTAGTTTACTTTTATAGACTAGATGTCCTCTGTTCAGTTGCCAGTGCAACATAAACAAAATGACAACAGGCCATTCAAATGAGTCGAAGCAGTTGGTTCCTATAAACAGTCCGAAGTTGTTCCAAATCTCCCGTTTTATGATTTGTTGGGTTCTTCTTTTGACGGTGGCGAGGACGTCACAAGCAGCTCTGAGTAACATGATCCATTTTCTCAACGTACCCCTCATGTTCTTTTCCATTTCCGTGTGTCTTTAAAATGTGAATCATACACTAAAACATCATTTGCATGTACAGATTTACCAATACACTGTTTATATTAGTGGGTGTGACTATGACATCAGGCTTACACACCTCAGCATTACCAGAAGTGTAAATGCAGTTACACAAATCTGACAGCCAACTTTATTGTTCTTGCACAAGTCGTCCACGGTCATGCTGTATGAATGCCAGTGCAGTTTTCACTCACATCCAGTCCATTATAAAAATAAAATAAATAAAAAAACACACAAATTAGATTTTTTTTCTTTAGTTACTTTTCATACTTAACAACACATTGCCAAATAATTGCAATATTTTCTTTTAAATACAAATTATTTCATTGTTAAATTACAATAGTTTGTAAAAATATAATATATTAAATTATAATATTAAATTATAATAGTAAAATTTAAGTTGAAGGTCAGTCATTTTTTAAAGAAATGAATAATTTATTCAGAAACTATGCATTCAGTTGATCGAAAGTGACTGTAAAGTGATTCATCGTGTTACAAAAGATTTCTGTGACAGATTGTGTGATGTTCTTTTGATCTTTCTGTTCAATGAAGAATCCTGAAATGACATGTTGCATATTTTATGTAACTTTTCCACAAAACATATTAAGCAGCGCAACTGTTTTAAACAAGAATAATAATAATAATAACAATAATACATGTTACTTGCGCAGCAAAAATAAGCATATTAGAATGATTTCTGAAGGCTCACGTGACACTGAAGACTGGAGTAATGACTGCTGAAAATTCAGATGAAAAAATGTAATAATATTTCCTAATATTACTGTTTTTACTGTACTTTTGATCAAATAAATACAGCCTTGGTCAATATTAGAAAAACATTCCAAATCTTAGCGACCCCAAACTTGTGAATGGTTGTGTTAAAACAGATTTGCCATTAAACCAAAGTCTCAGATTTCAGTAATCCTCATCAAAACCTTCCTAAATCATAAGCAATCGACACTTTAGCTCAGTAATCTAACTGTACATCTACAATCATCTCATTTGTTGGCATTAGTATCTCTGAGACGGATTTCTTTTAAACTACGAAAGATCTAAAGCAATATTTTTCTCCCTCCTTTACAGTTCAAGAATTACTTTGATGTTAATATTGTTGTCATTTGCTGTTATGGATTATGTTTATTGTCTAGCGTTGCACTCGAATTAGTCAAACTTAGCTTGCTATTCATAATGTATTTTGTCTGACTCATGTATTTATCATGTCTGATAGACTTCAATTCATTTTCCTGTGAAATCAGCTGCTGTCTATGGTGTGCGTAATAAAATCGTAATGATTTATTTAACTTATCGAGTGCTTTGTCCTTTAATGCCTCTTGTGTAAGAGTCGCTGTCAGCACGAGGCATGTTTAAATCCCGTCTGGGCGAACAAAATCCCTTCAAGCTCAACATTTCCTTGCACAATGATGAGACAAAGACATCACAACACTTAATCCGCTCAAAGAAAGCAAAGGATGGGAGAGAGCAGCAGATGGCCAGAAAGACGTCAATCCTCCTCATTCGTCCCAGGACAACAGGGGACACTGACGTTATCGTGGGGACCCTGGACGTCACCGAGACGGAATGCGAAAGCTTAAAGTAGTTGCATTAAGATGAACGGGCAAAATGGCAATTGGAGAAAAGGATGTGATTCTTTAGGGACTGTATGATAAAAGACATCGGTCAACACTTGATGGAGTCCAGCTGTTCAATTACACCTCCGTATTTACAGTCTTTAATCATTTACAGGGATCTAACAATTATTGACAGACAGTTTGTGCTAACTTTTGTTAAGATAAGACATGCACACTTGAACTTTTTCATTCAAAAGTTTCACTTGATGCCACACTGCCCTCTCTAGCTGATGGGACGGTAGTGTAATGTCCTCTCTTACTGTCATGAATGCTCAGATGAGCATGAAACCCCCTTTGAGTGCTTTTTATGGCCTCTTATCTGTTCTTGTTTAAACTGCCACCTCCACTCCCATCGTCTCTTAATACTGGGAATAACTGAAACACTTTCTATTAAATAAACAATGATTTATCTGCAATATGCAATTTTCAATTCTATATGTTCTCCTCTTAGTACAAAAGTCGGGGGGGTCCCCTGTCCTCTGAGATCAGTGGCATATCCGGCGTGGCCATGTGAGATTTACCATCAGTTTTTCCTCCTTCATTTCCTGAAAACAAGTTTGTTATCATTTTTCCTTTTCGTACTCGAGTGACTCATGGATTCTCTGTCGCTCTCTCCTGCGCACCGTATAAATACAAGTTTACAGAGACATGTCTTCTGTGTAGACCATCTTCAACATCTGGAGGTCTTGGGGACATCGCAATTTGTTCGCCTCTTACTTTTTATATATCATTTACATTTTAAGTCGGTTCTAAGGTTTATTATTACAGATATTTTCTTTTTGAGAATATTTCAACTTTTGAATACCATCCATTTGTACTGATGAGCACCTGTTCGACTCCGCCAGTCATGCTTTTTGCCTGTTTTTTCATTTTTTTTGCTCTGTGTCCTCCTCTTCATTGGTGTATGTATGTTCCTGTAGAGAGCGTGCTTCTGCCGTTTAGCACACAAGTCAGGGAATGCCTGCTCTACACAGGTAACCTTAACCTTTAACCTGTTACAATTGTTGCAAATGGGTTTCTGCTTCATTTTGAGCTGCAGAGTCTAAATAGATGCTAGGATCTGCTTATTGTGGGTGACTGTGATGTGTGCTACATTCTTCTGTCAACATGGTCCTGTGCCTTTTATATAAGGGCATTCGTTTTGCGCTACAATTGTACTGTGTTTTCTTCCTAAAGAGCAAAGACTGGCTTGAGGTAATGGCAATAACTGTGTTCATGTGTCTGTGTGTGTTTTTATCCATTTTAGATAACAGAAAATATGGGCTGTTCCTCGAAATGAAACTTGATGGCTCCGTTCTAGGGTCGCAAGAAAGGAAGCCCGACTGTAAGCAACTGCTGCAAACATGAGTTGAAGAGCACAGTTTACTGTCGGAGTATTGTAATCATTAAGTAATCCTTACTTCTCCGAATGTCCTTCAAGGACAAATACCTTATCAGAAAAGATAACAATTCATAATATCTGTGATAACAAGGGTTATGCAAATAATAACAAATTGTCGTCATTTTGGCTGATGATATGAGAATATCTTCTAGTGGCAGTATTAGAGGTCTGAAGGTGATGTGTGTGTTTGCTGCGCTGCAGGTGTGCTGAACCTGCGCTCGGTGAAAGCCGGGGAGACGGTCATCCAGAGCGCGGCTACATCGCTCTTCCTCTGCGTGGATGATGAGGACAACTTGAAAGGACAGGTCTGAACATTCAAACATCTTCACAAATGTGAAACATCCAAAAGAGCATGGTTATTTAAAAACAGATTAATTAAGATATTATAAAACTGAAAAGTGACAATTGATAAAAAGATACCATTCTAGCCTAGCAGTGTATAGATAAAATGGATACTATGGCGTTTACTGTTTTTCCATTTGTACAAGCAAAAAATACAATATTATAATATGATATTTTATTTAAACTTTAGATAGTCAAGGTACTGAGTTTTTTTTTTTTTAAAGAAAGAAGAAATGTATACTTTTATTTAGCAGTGTGGCATTAAATTGAACAGAAGTGACATAAACGATATTTATAATGTCACAGAGAATATATTTCAAATAAAGGTATTTTTTTTCTATTCATCAAAGAATCCTGAAAAAGAAAGTCAACCATGATTTTGAAAAAAGATTTTGAAAAAAGATTTTGGGAAGGTTTTTGAGCTGCAAATCAGCATATTAAAAGGATTTCTGAAGGATCATGTGACACCGAAAGCTGTAATGATGCTGAAAATTCAGCTTTGCATCAAAGGAATAAATGACATTTTAAAAATATATTTACGTATAAAATATAAATAATAAATTACATTGCAACCAAATGAATGCAGCCTTAGTCATAATAAGAGACTTCAAAAACACACATAAAAAACAATTTGTGTATTTTTTTATGATTTGCACAACATTTAAAAGTCATTGATATATAAATATTTTTTCAATTAATAATTTGTTTTCTCTTCACTACTCAAATAGATAGACTCTAGATTTGTAGAAATGTTGATTTTACTTTATTACACATAATTCTACACATCTTGTTTTTCTACACACGTTTTTGAATCCTGTATTTCATTATTTATTCGATGTGGAATTGATTTGACATGGTTTGCCAACACCTGTAGTAAACACTGAGTAAGCTGTTAGTTTTATTTAAGGTACATGAACTTCACTGGTTCTGAGTTTTCTTTTCTTTTTCAGTCACATTACACTGAAGGAGACTGCACCTTTCAGGAGTTGCTGCTGCCAGATGGATATTCTTATTTCCTTTCTCCACACACTAAGAATCCCGTGTCGCTCCTCTCAAAGAAGTCCGGGCTGAAACACAGCGCCCCACTATCTCGGTTCCTCCCTCTTGTGAAAACTCAGTTGGCAATGGCAGAGAAAGGAGAGGACAGCCAGATACAGGGGGGCAAACAATACATTAAGGACATAAACCTGGACTCTGACGACCCGTTAGGAATAGGACATCACTCACATATTGAGACGGTCTTCAGTCCCAGTCTGCACACTAGGAAGTGAAGACTGCAGAACATCGGTTATGGAGGCATGCTTTACATTATCACTGGACTGCAATGTTTAAAAATGTTTTGTCACTGTGTTTTTTCTTTGCCCAAAACTGTATTTATTAGAACTTATTTATTTATTTGCTATGGTCTAAAATTATTTAAATTAATTTAACTTAAATATTGTTATATTAAAAATTATACAATTGTGCATTTAAATATTTAAATTCAGCTGGAGAAGATTCCACCTGCAGTTGGTTTGTTGTTTTTGTAATACACCGATTCACTTCAGTATGATTTTTGTGTCATTAAAAATTTTAATAAATAATATATAAACATGGCTCAGCGTTACACAATTCATGGAGCACACACACATCGTAAATCACTGTACATATTTTCCTAAAAAGCCTTTGAATACAGAAGCATTTCACCAATGTCAGAACAGCAGTAACACAAAACTGTTCCAGATGAATGATACTTAAGACTTGATCCATTCATCGGGACACACAAATCCCTGGCACATTCATGGCTGCAACACGGGCGACAAAATACATGACATTTAAATGACACCGCATGGCGCTTCTTCCTACGATTAAGTCAGACAATAAATATGTCAACAGTTCCAGTAAGATCTTTAAAGCAAAGGTGCAAGCGCTTTCATTGCACAACACAGCTCAGCTCATCTTCAGCTAGTTTTCCAAAACGCATTGAGATGCCACTCTCTAAATAGATAAACATAGTTTCTCATTCATTGATTTAAAGTTCAGTGGAAAGGGTGTGATGTCAAAAAACGTTTGGTTACCGGAACATTAGGAAGGCGGTTTAAAGACGTGTTATAAAAGTCAATGTTTTTTTAACATCTTCATACCTTTCCTTAAGATAATGCATCTGCATTTTGTACCTTCTTCATCAACTGTTTTGTGTTTCTTGCATTTATTCCTTCCCATCATCCACGTATATTCAGTGAATCACAGTGAGGCAGTGTACCTTAAACATGGCACAGGAACACCTCCATCTCTCTTTCCTCCTCTTTGATCTCCAGTCTCTCAGACTTGGGTGACTAGCGGGTAAACGCTCCCTACACTTTGCACTCCGGACTGTCCTGTGCAAAGTCCAGCCAGGAGAGTCCCATTAAGAGGGCCGCAGATCCCCATATAGGTCGTGCCTCCTTCAAGAGGAACACAGTCTCCCTGTTCCCCAGGCTCTTCCTCAGCATCTTCTTCTTCTTCCCCTCCTTCTTCCTCTTCCCAAAGGGAGGTGCTGACGTGTGTGTATTCCTGGTTGTCCACACACTCCGTTTCGCGGTGGTAGAAGTAGCTGAAGTTGGAAACGATGACGGGAACGGGAAGCGAGATGGTGAGCACGCCGGCGATGGCGCACATGGAGCCCACCAGCTTTCCGCCCACCGTCATCGGGTACATGTCGCCGTACCCCACTGTCGTCATTGAGACCACGGCCCACCAGAAGGCTTCTGGGATGCTGGTGAAGGCCGTTCCCGGGTTGTCCACCTCAGCAAAGTACACGGCCGAGGAGAACAGGATGACTCCGATGAAGAGGAAGAAGATGAGCAGCGCCAGCTCCCTCAAGCTGGCCTTCAGCGTCTGGCCCAAGATCTGAAGGCCTTTGGAGTGGCGAGACAGCTTGAAGATCCGGAAGACTCGAACCAGACGGATGACCCTAATGATGGCCAGGGACATGGACGGCGTCGCTCCCTTAGACTTGGCCAGCTCCGTGCCGAGCGTGACGAAGTAGGGAATAATGGCAAAGAAATCTATGATGTTCATCACATCCTTGAAGAAGGACATCTTACTGGGAGAGCAGGAGAACCGCATCACTAGCTCAAACGAGAACCAGCAGATGCAAATGGTCTCCACCAGGAAGAATGGATCTTGGAAGGGAGAGGACATTGGGATGTGCGAGGTATTGTTTCCGGCAAGGAAAGCCTGGTATGCCATTTGCTGCAAAAGATACAGAGTAAAGAAAAAAAAGATAAGAAATTAGATGCAGAAATGGGATAAAAACATATGACATTCAAAAACATATTAAACACAGCTAGAGCGTGACGTGCATTTTGCATGTTCAAGGAAGGCATATGTTGAGCTTATTTTGTGTGCTTTCAATATACTGTAGTTGAAATATTTTCTTTGTGGTTACAACCTTATACTTTTAATTTACTGTGCAGCTATATGTGTGTGTGTGTATTTTAGAATTTTGGAAATACATTTGGAACCAGAAGTGAGCTAAATCTGATAACATTTTGTGGACATCCTCATTTGTAAAACCTGTATATATTAAATGTATACATTTTAAATGTGTAATGAAGTATGTATTCTTTTAAATTTAGAACTAATTTTAAATCTATCTCGTTATTCATATATTAAGGGGATTTTAATGCTATTTCATGCATTTTGACTTATATTTACACTACTAAAGAGTTGAATTTCCAAACATATATCGCACATGACCAAAGGCTCAAAAAACAAGTTGGACATATGATGGACTATTTTTGTGCTAAATATACTTCTTCAGGCTTTGTATAAGTTTCTGGATTTTTTCTATGAGCACGGCCTTTTATGCCAATATAAAAGAAGAATGAGAGTAACTGTACGTGCTTTATTCGGATTACAGAAGTCGTCGGCACAATTGCTTGAGAAGAATTTGATATTTTGTTTTTGGTTGACGAGGGAAAGATAACCTTGTTCAGCTTCCCAAAGAACCCAGCATGAAATCAAAATGTACAGTATTTATTTTGTTAGTTCACATGGTTAGTTTTAAGGTGAACAATTAATCCGTGCAAGTTAATCCTATGAAAAAAATGATTTGTCTTGGTAATCTTTAATCAAAATCTGATCATTTGCTTGTTCTCCGGAATGATGACGCATGAGCCATGGCTTTGGGAAGAATTTGCTGAACTACAACCTTCAACCGTTAGTTTGCTGCGAGTGAAAGATGAGAGGAGGAGTGCAAATCTACTCAGTATTCAGTTTAAGAAGGAAATACATCACAAATAAAGTCTGCAGCAACATCCGGTTCACATGAACAAAAGCAGGAAATTCAGAGAAGAAAGAGGAAAAACTCAAACAATGCATTTGGAAGGGAATGGAACATTAGAAGTGTTTTAGGAATAAAAAATGATCAAGACTGAAGTTACCATGGAAATAATGATTTTTTTGGGAGGAAGAAAGTGGTTTAATTAGAAGAATTTAAGATCACCAGGAAGTCATGATGTTGCACTCTCCAATATAGGTGGCGGTATACACCTCAACGCTGACCTGTAACAGCCAAAAAAATAAAAGAAGAAGACAGTTTCATCTCGCCCCTATTGAGCTAAAAACACAAATAAAAGCACAGCCATAAGATGAAAATAGCTCAAAAATATTCCGCATCCTAACAATGAGCAGGAGAGATTTTTTATTTTTTTATTACGTTTGAAATCTGGATATTTATCTTACAAAAAACATGGATTCGCTACAGGGGGAGTTTATTCACCCCCCTGAGCCATGCTAGGGACGTTTTATTACAGATGCGCGCACTTTATTTCACATCTTCGGATCTGTTGACAATGAACATCCATTTACCCCCATTGAAAGGCTTGGAAATGCAAAGACAATTTTTATATTACTCCAAATGTATTCATCTAAAAGAAGAAAGTCACATACAACTAGGATGCTTCGAAGGTGTGCAAAACATGGACATTATTTTCTTTTTTGCGACCCTAGAACGGAGCCGTCAGGTCTCATTTCGAGGAACAGCCCATATTTTCTGTTATCTAAAATGAATAAAAACACACACAGACACATGAACACTAACCATGTTCAATATAGAAAGATCATTTCTGAAACTTCTCTTGACACCAAACATGTTTTGCCTAACAAGAGCCTGACTGAAACTATTTGGTTGCCCATTTGACACCCACTTCTTGAGTGAAGCTGAATGTCCCATTCTGCTTTTAGGGTCACAGAACATGACCTGTCACTCAAAGGTCAGTCATTTTCACTCTTTATCACCCTGACTCCATAAAAAATGACTTGATCTAATGTGTACACGAGCACAAACCACATCAGTATGTAAAGAGGTAACCAGAGTAGGGCTATTTTCAAATATGTATCCATAAACACGTATAGCCTTACTTGAATTTCCAGTCATAACTCAAAGCTAAGCACGTGTTTGCATGGAAAACAGATTTATGAATCGCAAGAAAGAAGATTCGAAAACGACATGTGAGATGTGAGTTTGTATGCACGTGTGGTGTGTCTGATCTCATGTCGGGCTATTATTAAGTGTTCCCTATCGTAGTGCTTATTTAGCTTTTGCTAAAGTGATCATAGGATGTTGTGAAAGTGTGTTTCCATTCCTATTTCAGCGTTCAAGGTCTATGTATTAATACAAGCTCCTGTATCTGTATTGATATGCTCTGAAGGGTTGTCCTTACTCTAAAAATAGCACCTCAGATCTCTAAGGTGAAACTTGAGAATGTACAATCTCTCTCTCACTAGCTTTAGTTTACTGCTCGTTGACGGTCTGATCCATGCAGAATTACTGAGCTGCTTTGGCAGCGTGTGGAGGTTGCGGTCTTGTGCCGAAGCAGTCGGGGCGCTGCTGGGAAACTAATTTGATACTCTTTACTAACTTTTTACCTCATTGCCCCTAACCCGCCCTGCGTCTCTCTGTTTTCTCTCACTTGATCAAGCACAGGCGCTCTTTCATACTATCACCTGTCATCTCTCATCTCTTTCCCATTTTTTTCTATCTGTGTGAGCCGATCTCTCCACGGACACGTCACTTGACTGTTTACCAACCCCCCCAGAGTCTCTGCTCCCAATCTGTGGATCAGATTTAACGACACGTCTAAAATAATCTCAGCAATAACCCTACACTGCTCCTGAACTTTTCATCTGTGTTTTCTTTTTTTTAATGCAACTTCTCACACTTTTAAACTTATCCTATTATTATGTGTGATTTGAAATGTGTACGCATTTTTATATTTGTATGTGAATCTGTATAGGCGTATAGTCAGTAAGAATGCCTCTGTGCTCTTAAAAGTTATCATTTAGCATTAAACATTTTTTTTTTACCTTTGATAGAAATTCAGAATGCAATGTAAATTTACACAGCACACTACTTGGATAAGTTTGTCTGTACTTTAATATGCAATAGGCAATATGCAAAAAAGTCTCTATTGTCAAGAGAAATAAGCTCAGATCAAATTGAAGTCACTTTCAAACGAAGCAGCTTTCTGCTGGTCAAAATAGATCAAATCTGCATGATCAACTTAAAACTGTTTATAAAGTTTTAATTATGGATATTTTTCTTACAAAAATGCATCGATTCGCTTCAGTAGGGCCTTTATTAAATACCCCTAGAGCTGTGTGGAGCACTTGTTATGATGGATTCATGCGCTTTATTTTGCTTTATTTTCACCCATTCACAGCCAATATAATGCTTTGAAGAGCCAGTATATATATATATTTTTTTACATAATTCCAGTTGTATTACTCTGAAAGTCATACAGACCTAGGATGGCTTAAGGGTCATTAAAGGGATAATTTTGTTTTTTTTTAGGTGAACTATCCCTTTAATTATTGGGGAAGTACATCAGCTTTAGTTTCAACAGAAGACCAAGTTATTAAATGTTATTAAAATTTATGAAGTCAGAAAAAAGAAAACCAAGAAAGATGGATAAATCGTACACAATAAGATCAACAACATGCATTAATAACACACTTAGCAAAGAGAATTTCCATTCCATGCCGAGTAATACAATACTTTTTAATGTATGCTCTTTTATCTGTATACGCTCAAGAAACCATCTGCTTCATGCTAAGAGCCCTTCTAACATTCTTAATTATTGCTCTGGCTTTGCTAGAGGTTGTTGCTCAAATTTCTTTTCTTTTTTTTTTTTTTTTGCAATATGTCTACTCTAATGAAAAAAATAAATCCTGCATTTTCTGTATGGTGATATCAACTGACAACAACTTGCTAGTGTTTAGTATCATTCAACTATGTGTGTCACACAGTAGTGTAAATCATGTTGAGTCAGACACTGTAACGTCGACCTCTCACCTCTCTCAGCTCCTTCTCTACTCTGAAGTCAGGCAACGTCTCCAAACAGAAGATGAGGATAGAGAGCACGATCACCATCACGCTGATGATGGCGATGATGCGGGCGCCTCCAGAGGACTCGGGGTGCTCAAAGAGCATCCACAGCTTGCGCTGGATCTCATTGTCTGGCAGGGGTCGAGGCTCCTCCTTGGGGAAGCCCTCATCCTCTTTGAAGCGAGCCATGATATCCTCACCCAGCTCATAAAAGCGCAGTTCATCCATGAAGACGTCCAGAGGCACATTGGCAGGCCGCCGTAACCGACCTCCAGACTGATAGAAGTAAAGGATGGCATCAAAGCAGAATCGATTGCGGTCCAGGAAGATCTCGTTGCGGAGTGGGTCAAAGTAGCGCAGGCGGCGCTGAGGGTCTCCCAGCAGAGAGTCGGGGAACTGGGCCAGGGTTCGAATCTGTGTCTCGTAGCGCATGCCTGACACATTGATGGCCAGACGTTCAGACAGCGCCCAGCCTCCTCTCCACATTGAACCAGATCGTCGACTCTCTCTCTTACTCTCACCCTTCTCTTTGTCACCCTTTTCTGCCTTGTTGCGCTGGTCCTTGAGCTTCTTGTCACTTTCGCTGATCTCTTCCTCTGCTTCTTTTTTGACCTCCATTTCCCCATCCGATCCTCCTCCTCCTCCTTTGTCCATCTCTTCTTCTTTTTTCTTGTTCACTCAGTCTGTTATATTGAATAGAAACACAGTCATCTCAGCCAAGCATGAACCCAGGAGTTAAAGGTTTGTAGAAACCTATAACCGCTGTAACACTAACAGAAGTGGACATTTCTTCTATCGTATCTGACAGTCTTGTGAATACATTTTCTGATTACAGATATATTTGGTTTATTTTAATTCAATATTAAGTAAAGATTTTCAATTGTTAAATAATTTTGCACTTATTTGCTATTCTGTAAGTCAATATAAGTCAATATTATGTATATATTTCAACGTTATATCATTCCATAATAATTGTGTCCAACTATGTCAATTCAAGGTGTGGAAATATTTTTTTAAATGCAATTATTATAGAATTTGAAAAAAAATGCTAAAACATATGTGATGCATCTTCAAATTTAATGTAATTTAAATTTATAAAATGTAAAATGAAATTAAATAAAAAATAAAAAATTACATTTTTTAAATGTAATTTAAAACATTTAAACTTAATTACACTTTGTTAATAACATTACACTCAGAAATTGCAAAAAATGCAAATAATTAGAAATACAAACAACAAATAACATGTTGAATTTTTTTTGAAGTAGAAAGTTTTTTTTCATTTACTGTACATCAAAATCTTTTTTTTTGAGTATATGCAATACAATAGTATTTAATATATTAAAATAAAAGCAAATGTATAATACAAAGTACTTTTATCTATTTTCCAAGTAGTAAAATGTTTAATTAAAATGTGTAACAGATAAATAAACTGCTCCACAACAAGAATTTGGTAAATGTATACAGTCATGTTCCAGTTATGTAACTAAAGATAGTATCCATACTTAAATTCTTCTGCAGAAACTTCTCCTGCTGTTCCATGAAATCATATACCAACATTTCATGTACTCTGTCCGAACCCTGTGTTGACTCCTGCAGACAGATCCATTACCACTTTGACCCTCACCACGAGAATAAGACTACAAGACTTTCAGACAAATAAAATAAAAATAAAAATGTTAAGAGAGCTGTGTATACAAAGACAGGAAAATAACCTGACTTCGAGAATAAAACAAGACTTTAAGTGAAGTTAAGGGGTGAAAAATGTTCAACAAAAACTTCACAATCCCTCGCGAGGAAATATCTCCCAAAATTCGGAAATGTAGTAGCTACTAGAAATATAGAGGCTTGAGTCGTTGAAAAGTTTCTGAGAAGGCGCCTTGTTTGTCCCTCCACTTACCCTCTGCCACTAGTGTCCGTAAATCCAGAATAGTTACCCCACGCTATTCGTGTTTCTTCCCTACCTGCACCACACCATGAGCTGTGTATCTACTGCCAGACGGTCTATAGCCTACGAGTCCAACAGGAGGAGTTTTCTCCTGTACCCTGAACCACAGACTCTGTCCTGGCCTTGGTCAGTGCAGTAGCCCACAGATTCTTGAGGCTGTTTGTAGGTCACTGTCTTCACTCCCTCTCACACTCACCGCAGCGCTGGGGAATGCTGTCATGCTGAAATTCAATCCAGAGCCCCTCGTCCCCTCATCAGCTCACTGTCCCAAACATCGTCACACCAGTACCAGCACCAGCACCTTAAAATGCCTGTCTATTTCATTTATCTCTTTTTTTATATCATTTTCCTTTATTTATGTATGCATAACAGGTTTTTGCTATTTGTTATTTCATCCCAACCCAGCATTTCTGCCAACAAATAATTAATTATACACAAAACAAAAACTCCTAACTAACTTTTTTCTTTTATTTTTTCCAGACTAATGACATAGGTTTCCAAGTCACTTGTGTATTTCTTTTGTAGTTCATTAAAATAGTCTATATGAATAAAATGAATAAAAAAATTCCAATATTCTACAGATATTCCAATCTCAGTTAATATAACAATTAATGTTTAAACATTAACATCTAGAACAAAGGTTACTATAATTCTTATAAATCTTTTTTTTTTTTTTTTTTTTTTTCAGTTCAGTTCTTACCTTCTTAGCAACACCTAAAACTACAAGAACCATAACCTGTGACGTCTTTGTTGACACTCTGGGGAACTTGATTCCCCTGCCCCCTGCAAACTGGTTCCCTTGGACTGTATGTTTCGATTAACCTGATCAATACATAAAATAATAATAATTACTAAAAAATAGTAATGTGTAAGTTCATAGCTGATTTACATGTTAATCCATCAAATAATAATACAAATATAAAATAATAATTGTAATAATTATTACAATAATCCTTATTATTAGAATTAGTAGGAGGAGGAGGAGAAGGAAGAGTAGGTCTAGAAGAATAAAACAATTACATAGATGTGAAAAAGCTTTAGTAGTTTATCATTTTATGGTTTTAGGATTTAGTTTGAATATTAAAACCTTTTCCATATTAAAACTGAGATCACTAATAACTTATACGTTTTTTTGTTGTTGTTGTTGCTATTTTGTGAATAAATAAATTATTGCTTTTCGTTTAAAATAATTTTAATGGTGTAAGTACTTTTCATTTCATGATATGTCACATAGTTTTAAATTTGTAAATAATTGACAGCTTTGGACAAACAGACTGTTTTGTAAACAACGCTGGGTGGCGTAAGTCCACGTGTTCTTCGCCTTTGGCCTAATAGTAACTCGTTCAAGTTTTAAAAAGCCCCAAATACATGAATGCTATGTAAACGCATATAAAAACTCACCTTATTAGTGAGTTCACCTTATTCATGAGAACCCAAAAGGAAATTGCATTTCGTTTCTCTTTCAAGTCCTCGATCCACGTCTGTAACTTATTCGTTCATAAAGTGACTCTTGACCACTGATCTATATATAGATCAGTGCTCTTGACTCATTTCTGCAACTCTAGTTCAGTCAGAAGGATATTCACGGATGATTTTTGTGGAAATATTTATATTGGTAGTGTTCAGTTTTTTTTTTTTTTTTACTAGATAATATCTGTTGGGACAAAGTAAATGTGTTACAAAATACAGCTGCTTTGCCAACCTCACACACTCCAGCCCATCGTCACGTATGCTCAGTTTTCTCCAGCGGTTGTGCACGTCACATATGATGTTACAGAGACATCTGTTCTCGGTTCAGTCCGCTGGAGCACCTGCAGGGGCAGCGCTGTTGACTCAGGAACAGCTGGGAGACCGGGATAGGATCATATTTCAGACGATCCAGTCGGACTCAGCGAACCGGTTCATCAAGTTTACTAAAATAACTTCAACATATTCGATTCGTCCAGGAAGCGATCATCTCTAGTTGACACACACACGATCGGTCACTACCACTTCTCTATCAGATGATTTGATTACACTAGAAACCTCTTACTCGAGCAGACTCTGTCAGCCTGTGCAGAAAGTTGGCATTATTTACATTTGCTGCACAAGTGAAGGTTTATCGTAGCTTGTAACATATGGCTTGTGCGCAGCGTTATGTCAACAAAGTTGTCATCGTTACTGGGGGCACTAGAGGCATTGGAAGGGGCATCGTTAAAGTGTTTGGTAAGGGTTTAACATATTTATCTTTCCACTCAGTTATCGGAAGTAAAGGGAGTAAGTCAAATTGATTTCGTGTTTGCTTTGCAGTGCAAAACGGAGCCAAAGTTGTGTTCTGCGCACAAGAGAGTATGTGATTGATTTAAATAGCCTTTCGATTGTACGGCTCATTCGCCAATAAATGCAATAACGTTTCCTTCTTTCTTTTTTTTTACGATTGTCAGCTGAGTGGTCAGCTGGCCAGTCTCTGGAGTCTGTGCTGAACAAGGAAGGACTGGGATCATGCACGTTTGTGTCATGTGACGTGACAAAAGAGGACGACATCAAGGTAACACACTGTCTTACTCATTTATTTTTGCTTCTTAAACTTGTATATACATAAGAGCAAATACATAATGCAGAGGAAATGGATACAATAATAGTAAAACTTAGCTAATGCAGTTCAACTTTTATGTTTTTTTTTTTTTTTTCATTTTTGAAAAGGGTTCCATGTAAAACTTGAGATCAGTAATATAAAATACAACGATTTTTGTGCTTTTTTGTGGGTTAAGCATATAAAATAAGTATAATTATAATGTAGTTTACATTTACATGATGCATAGACTTTTTCAAAACTAATGTATAGTTCAAAATGTATTGTTTCACTAATTTGATTGTCGTATATCATCTTGAAGCGATTAATCAATGTGACGATCGAGAGGTTTGGACAAATAGACTGTTTGGTGAACAACGCTGGCTGGCGTAAGTTTTATTCACCCTTTTTTTTTATTTTTTATTTAAACTTCTTTATTTGTTCTACACTCTTTATTTTAACAAGGGCCTTTTGGATTTCTTTGGAGAAAAAAATATTTATAATAATAAATAAATGTATAATAAATTAATAAATAAACAGTTTTCTGTATATAAAATCCCCTGCCAGACCCCCCTCACAAGACCACAGATGAAACCACAGCGGAAGAGTTTAGAGACCTGCTTAATCTGAACCTCATCAGTTACTTCCTTACTTCAAAGGTAAGGAAGTGATGTAAAAAAAAACTTGAGTCTCTTGTGCACAACAACTTTTTTTTAACCTCTTTTCATTACCCCGGGTCAGTATGCACTGCCGTATCTGCGTAAAACACAAGGAAACATCATCAATCTGTCCAGCCTTGTGGCCTCAATAGGTCAGAAAGATGCTGCTCCCTATGTGGCAACCAAGGTGAGTTTCTCTGCTTGTCCTGGGTGCTTTCCTTGATCATCTTAGTTGGAAGTAACAGTAATGCTCAAATATATACACAAGGGGGCGATCACCGCGATGACTAAAGCAATGGCTGTGGATGAGAGTCGCTATCAAGTGAGAGTGAACTGGTGAGTGATCCTGCTAACATCTAAGCTGTCCCTTACTTCGTTATTCATATCTAAAGTATATAGGATTTTCTCTTGTTCAGATCCAATTGAATTTCCATCTGTGAACATGCTGTTTATTAACATTTAAACTATTTTATAGCATCTCTCCAAGCAATATAATGACGCCTCTGTGGGAGGAGCTTGCCGGCCGCACAGAAGACGCTGCTGCCACTGTTAAGGGGGGAGAAAATGCTCAGGTAGGTGTTCATAAGGTTGAATATGCAATGCTGTTCTGCTGAATATATTCTAGTAACATATTTCTACTCAACAGCTGATTGGTCGAATGGGAACGGAGACTGAGAGTGGATTAGCGGCCCTCTTTTTGGCAGCTGATGCCACTTTCTGTACTGGGATAGATTTGTTTCTGAGCGGAGGGGCTGAACTGAATTACGGCTTCAAAAGCCAAATTCCATAACCGGACGACAGTGATGGAAAGGCCCATGAAATGATAACGGGGCATAATTTTTCATCTGACAGCTTGTTTCATGCTGCTTCTCAGTGCAACTATTTGTGTTCTCAGTGTAACTAGTTCTCACTGTAACCAATAAATTTTTTTTAATCATTGCAGAATTTCAAATCGTTGTGCGAAACGATTTGCACAACTTTTATTTGAGTGAGGTTAAGTTTCATATTAAACAATCAGATTATTGAACGTTTACTGAATTTCCAAGCAATTGAAAATTGTTTTTCATTCACTTATGATCAGGTAAATTGTGCAATAATTGTTCAATTTAGAGCCAACTACATTTATTTGTATATCAACATTTTGGGGGTATCGGTGAAATCTTAATTAATTAATCTAAATGCTGAGTTTTTCCTTTTTTAAATACAAATTTTAGTTAAATAGTATATGTAAGGGACCTGCACTATGAATTACAGTGCCATGAATGTGCAAAGACTTACTGATGTTTACATGTAAACATTCCATGGACTGTTTGTTACACAATAATCCAATTTTTCAATTGTGATGTAGTGATTGTTCTTTTGACAGGTTGTGATTTGCTTCAAACACAAAATTATTTGTATTCATAAATATATATATATATATATATATATATATATATATACAATTTTCACCGCTGTCATATTATTTTACTTAATATTAGCTAGAAAAAGTATGTCAGAAGCATGGCCTATGCCACTAATGTGGGTTATTCTGATATTATGATATAAAACAAGTTGATAATGTTGTTAGTCTTTTGATATCAAAATGCTGTGGTTAGTCCTCAACGATATTAAACAGCTGGAAATGCATCGCATTATATGTAAGTTACAAGACAGTAAATAATAATCAGATTGGTGTAAATTTGGTAGCAATGCCTAATTAAAATTAAATTCAAAGAAAGAAAACCCAATTCAATTTAATATGCAAATGGAAACTAGGTTTCTTTGTAATCTAAAGCCAAACAGCCTGGTTTACAATAGTGACCAACACAAGTGGGAGGCTATTTTTATTTTCAACACATCGTCAGCTGAAGGCATATAACATATTGACATAGAATATATTTCTTCAAATGTCCAAAAGCCAATCGTTTAACGGGATTGGACTAATGCCTCATGACCAGAATGAACTACTGGCCAATGACCGGAATGTTTCCCCATACAACCGCCCCCCCACCTCCGGCACTGACTCTTTACTTTTTTATCTAATCAGATGCAAGACACCTGTCACTCCCACCCGCGGGTCACTATTAACCCTTTAATGGACAAGAATAGTTTTGTTTGTAACATTAATGACTTTTAAAATTCATATATAGATGATAAATATATTGATGATGATGATGATATAATCGACACATACCTATTTATTAATCTTATTATATGAGTGTTTTATACACTAATTTTTATACATTTGAAGAATTCAAACCCTGAGCACTCTGCCGCTGTTTTCTTATGGGGACCAATCCGGAACGCAGAGAGTCCGGGACTAGTTTACCATTCATCTCTCAGCACGGCAGCGATGGCAGCGATCAGGACGGTGAGTTCAAAGATCATTTCACTTATCCCCCGCCCCCTTACACCACATCCTGCTGTCAATAATTAACAGCTCTGTCTAAACTCCCTATCTGGAGTATATTTAACAGAACCGAATTTAGCACCGTTAAACAGCAGATCATGGACATTGCGAATCGACAACACGGATGTTTCAGTTATCACATAATTGCACGTTTTTAAGTGTTTGATTTTATATTTATATAAAACATAGGAGGGTCACTTTGAATTGCTGCTCATACTCAAATCTGTCTGTAAATCTCCAGACGCGGATGAAAGCCTGATGAATGAGAGAGAGAGAGAGAGAGAGAGCGCAGTTTTCCACGTATTTCCGTATGAACGCATGCGCCTATTGCAAGCCGTGTTTACAATCGTTCACAAAAATATAATACATTTTTTTTACGTTGCCAGCACTTTTCTAAGAAATCACTATTAATATTTCTAAAACGATTAGTAGGATTTACAATTTTAATTTTACTTGTAACTATTTATTAGATACGAATGCTATAATTCATTCCAGTAATAGTAATCAATGCCTTTTCAGTTGTGTGACTATTATTCCTTTGCTATTAGTCCAACAAGGAACTATTCCACTTTTACTGGTTACAGTTTGCAAATGTAATCAAAAGGTGTCTATATTAACTACCCAGACCTACTTCTGACCATCCATTTGTTGCTGATATTCCTTTTCTACCTGTATCTTGTCATGAGTGGCTAGTACCTATATTTTAGTTACATGTAATATAATGTTTAATCATACTAGATTTTAATAATGAAATTTAATTTGAAATGTTGAACAATAAAATTCTGACCTGTCATTACATGTACACAAGTAAAAAGCCATTGCGTAAATAGTATGATTTTTTTTTATCTTACAGCTGAGTAATATTAGTTGAACCAATATAATAGTAAATATAATATAATAATATAATAGTTGAATAGTTGCAACTTTTGCATTTGAATTCTTTCCAAAATTGATGCCTGTAGCATTGGTGTTATATTTAGTTAAATAAAATGTATGCATTTAGCAGGCGCTTTTATCCAAAGTGGCTTACAGTGCATTCAGGCTAACAATTTGTTTACCTAACTTGGCCATATTTTGGAAGTGAGTAGCAAAGAGAATTGAATGAATAGTTACTATAGTGAATTTGAAAACAATTCTAGCACCTATTGGATTACTTATTAATAATTCAAATAATACTAGTTGCAGTAAAATATGCTAGTTAGTTTTTCAGGAACTAATGGTAAAACATCTTGCCATAAGATCCTTTTGCCTGCCAAATTATGCACAGAGTTTAGTGAGGTCACCCATCAGAGCTATCATGTAACCCTACTACATTATTTATGATGTAAACAAATGTCTAAAAAAAGAAAAGAAAACACTAATAGAAGTAGGATTAGCTGTGTCTTACAGTAAAATAGGCAAACACACATCCGATTTCCTTGCTTTGCTTGTTCACTCAGGGTTTTTTTAAGTTATTGAAAGCACTGTTATGCAGGTATATACAGCTGGCACATAATAAACCTTCACATCTCACGAGGGCTCAAAAACAGCTGTCAAGAACAACATGCTCTGTGTCTGATTGGGCTATGAAAGGCAACGGTCGAAGTCACACTCTGTTTCTGTGTTTTAAGGCCCTGAATGGACGATTTCTTCAGCCTCTCTCCCTGTCATGTGGGTCGTTGCGGTTCATCAGCTCCTCCTTCAAGGTACTGAAACTAACCTGTTGTGCCAGGTTTGTGCACTACTTTCATATCCATGCCACCACAAGTCAGTCTGGGCCTCCCAGGTCTTGTGATTGTGTGTCTGTTTTTAGTTGGCTCAGAGTTTACGTTCACAAGTTTTAAGGTTCATCCAGAGTTGAATTTTCTCACTTAAACAGGCATCGGTGTCACCTTGTGGGATCTGACGTCTCTTTTCTTTGTGCCTTTGCTTTCTTGCACGCTTTCCCCCCTCTCCCTCTCCTCTCTTCCCTTCTCACCACAATTTAATTAAATTCAATTTCTATAAGAGCTTGACTGGCATGATGAATCCAGATTAATTTTTCAAATGCATGTCCAATCAGTGATAATGAATAAACATCTCTCCACGTGCCCGCTTTACTCCCTGCCCCTCTCTGTCTTTTTGTTTTCTCTCCCTCTCTCTCTCTCTCTCCGCGGTTGTTTGTGCCAGGCTGCAGATCTTACCATAGAGAGGAACCCTGTACTGAAGCCAAAGCCAGACCCCTCAACCCTTGTGTTTGGCAAGCAGTTTTCAGACCACATGCTGACAGTCAGCTGGTCTGCAGCAGGAGGATGGGAGGCACCTCAGATCAAGCCCTTCCAGAATCTGTCCCTTCACCCCGCTTCCTCAGCCCTGCATTACTCCATAGAGGTGAGGCAGTGTGTGAGCCACATGGCTCTTAGTACCTTTTTGTCATTTATTCAAAAAATAATTGACTTTATTTCCCAAGTCTGGTGTTTTTACCTGAATTGAAAATATAGAAATGAAATATCTGCAGTGTTTTCCTTGGTATTGTAATTGCAATCATTTATTTTTGATACATTGCCTTTAATAATAATAATTATTTTATATATGTATAGGTTGTTTATAATTCTAAATCTTATACATCTTATACATCAAATAAGTTAAATTTATATTACATTAAATAATCTTGATGAGTATATAGTTAATTATGCAGCTAGACAATCATGTTATATGCAATAACTCTCTGAAGATTGGGGTCAGTATGAGATAACAAAAAAAAAAAAATATTAAGCAACACAACTGTTTTCAACATTGGTAGCAATAAGAATTTGAGCCCCTAATCATCATATTAGAATGATTTCTGAAGGATCATGTGACACTAAAGACTGGAGGAATGGCTTCCATCATAAGAACTCATCTATATCATATATATTAAAATAGAAAACAGCTATTTTGAATTGTAAAAATATAATAAGTTAGCTGTAACTCCTTTGGTAAGCTTATTAAGACGGAGTATTTGTATTGCTACAGCTAGTATGTCCATGAGTCTTCTGCACAGTTATTTGACCTTGTCTTAATATACAGGTTTATTTAATATGATCCATTTTGAACTGGAGTGAACTGTAGGCCTTACTAGTCTTTAAGACTAATTTCCCCAAAAATGTCCTATTTATTTTTTTAGAAATCTTTCATTAATTTAATTCTTTTTGATATTCTGTTTTATTCTCAGCTATTTGAGGGCATGAAGGCTTTCCGCGGAGTAGATAACCGCATCCGTCTCTTCAGGCCTCTGCTGAATATGGAGCGCATGTACCGGAGCACGGAGAGGAGCTGTCTGCCTGTTAGTCTTTATCTTATGCCATAAGGCATTACTTCAGCTTATTGATTAATTCCCTGTGATTTGATCACATTTCCACTTAGCCAATCCTCTCCCATCTCCATCATCATATTCTCTCTCTGTATCTCTCTTAGTTGTTTGATAAGGACGAACTGATAAAGTGTATCAATAAGCTGATTGAGATCGACCAAGAATGGGTTCCTTACTCCACAGACGCCAGCCTGTACATCAGACCAACGTTCATAGGAACTGAAGTAAAAAAACTTTTGGTATTAAAATATAATTTACTGAATGATTTTGGTCTTTTTTTATCTTTAGTGGTGACCCTCCTTCTCCTTGCAGCCCTCTCTAGGTGTGTCTCGAGCCGGTCAAGCTTTGCTCTTTGTCATCATTGGGCCTGTTGGACCTTATTTTGCAACTGGAGGCTTTAGTCCGGTGTCACTGCTGGCAGATCCTCGATATGTCCGGGCTTGGAGGGGCGGCGTTGGAGAATACAAGATGGGAGGGTGGGTTTTCACAATTATTTCACCAAACATGAAAAATAATTGCTTTACTTCTCCTGTGGTTGTCCTGATGCCGTATGGCCTTCTTTGTTTTATGAAGCACAAAAGGAGAGTTTAGAAAAATGTACTGCTTGCACAATGGCATCGAATGGCAACCAACATCAAACTTTACAAATAAAAGGCGCAAACGTGTTAGAACGGTTGTATGATACGTATACAGTGTTATGGGGATATACAACAGGGTTTGGTAAAAAAAAAACAAAAAAAAAAACCTCTGAAATTAAATTTTTTATTTAGTGAAAATCCTGGCCTTGCAGATGGTCTTCTGTATTCATGAGACTCTATTAGCACCGCATATCACTTTGTCAGGTTTACCCTGCTAAATTAAAGCAGAAATAAGTCACAGAACTCTTTTCAGAAACCATTTTCTGAAGTGTATAAGCGAAAGTATTTCAAATGTTAACTGTTCCGTAGTGTTGCATCAGAAAGTGTTTTTTTCGAGGCTGCTGTGGGTAAGACGGTTCCGTTTTCAATTCCTCCTTGTTGCAGAATACTGATGCATCTTCTTATTTGTTTTAATGGTTAGATCATGAATTGCAGAAGAGCAATTACACTTCTGCTAGTTTTTTTTTCTTTTCACACTCCATTGCCCTTTGAATGACTTGAGGCATATACAGGTGCATCTTAATAAATCTGAATGTCGTGGAAAAGTTTATTTATTTCAGTAATTCAACTCAAATTGTGAAACTCGTGTATTAAATAAAGTCATTGCACAAAGACTGAAGTAGTTAAGTCTTTGGTTCTTTTAATTGTGACGATTTGGGCTCACATTTAACAAAAACCCACCAAATCCCCATTTCAACAAATTCTATTCTGGTGGCATAAAAAACATGGAGTTATGAAAATTGAGTCAGTGTCCAAATGTATATGGACCTAATTGTGCAGTATAGCCCACCATTTTCCTGACACTTGGGAGTTTTGAAGTAGCTTTTCACGTTGAGGTTATCCAGAGGAATTCATCAGCTTTCACAGGCTGCAGTACGCTGGACATGGACAAGTTGCAACTTGGCATCGTTGTAAATTCCTTGCAGTCTGCTGACCCTTTACAACTAATGCAGCTCTGGTTTCTGTTTATGTGCTGTATCTGTCCCCGCTCACCTCTGTTATCAGTCCGTATCTTACTGTGCCATTATGCATGGAAGGTCCAATTCTGCAAGTGTTCAGATTATCTGATGTCTGTTTATATTATGATTTGTTTGTTATAAACCTCTTCCTTTAAAATGTTTCAATGTAATAATGTTTTGTGGCCTCATGTGCATCTCATAGTAACTACGGGCCGACGATTGCTGTTCAGAGCGAGGCGGCCAAGCAGAAATGCCAGCAGGTCCTTTGGCTGTACGGAGAGAATGAGGAGATCACTGAGGTCGGAACCATGAATCTCTTCATCTACTGGACCACAGAGAAAGGAGGTGAGAGGGAGAATCAAAAACTTCTGCAGTCCTAACGTGTGTTTGTAGGTGCAAACGTGTGCTTTAGGTCCCATTGTATACACATTGTTACTGTTGGCAATTTAGTGGTTAATAAACAAAACTACATGCGTCTTGTGGAAAAATATTGTAGCCAGAGCTACTTCTCTGTTCATGGATAAGACAGGTCAAGCAGGTACTGGGTACTCCACAGCGGTTGTCTCATGAAAATTTTGTCATTAATTACTCCTGTTATCTCATGTCGTTCTAAACCAGTAAATCCTTTGTTCATCTTCATCACACATATTAAGATGTTTTTAAGTAATAGACAGCAATGCAACTACCACCTTCAAGGCCCTGAAACGTAGCAAGGACATCATTAAAATAGTCCGTGTGACAGCAGTGGTTCAACTGTAGTTTTATGAAGCTACGAGAATACTTCTTGTGCACAAAGAAAACAAAAATAACAACTTTATTCAAAAATGTCTTCTCTTCTGTGTCAGTCTTTGATGTGCGTTCACGAGATTAAAGGTCCTTGCACACTGAGTTTTGGCATATTTGTCATCCTTCCCTAACAAGGTCGAAATTTTTGGATGATTGGTTTAGATTCAGTGTTTAAAGGTGCCATCTGTAATGTTTGGCAAAAAAAATCAAGTCATACTCCCCATTCCATACCAGATGGGGGCAGTATGCCTCAATAAAGTGAATTGGTCTACTCTAGAGTAACAAACGAGAAACGGCATAGTCTCTATGCTCCGCCCCTACTTTCACAACAACACTACAGCCACAGCCGAAGCATAACTGTGCGTTCACTTCGCCTTCACAAGCTTGTTGATCTCATGCAGACTAACCACAAGGAGTTATAAGTTAACCTCATTAAATATTGTTGTGGACAAAATATTATGATCCTTTACTTAAAATGAACAATCTCAGACACCTTGGTCCACGTATCACTTTTAATTTATTTTGTATGTCCCTGTACGCAAACAGGGACGCATCATAGATTAATACAAACGCTAAACAGCAATAATCAACCTGTCCTTTATTCTGCTTGGGAATTAATGTGCCAACACTCAAGCATTCACCGTGAGACTCACGCAATTGACTCTTTTCACACGCTTTCACGCCACACATCAATTTTTTCACGCACAGAAAAACCACGAAGCAAAGAGGACACGGAGACCAACAGACTAGACAGAGCAGGTTAGTTATGATATAATAAAATGGGTAACGTTAAGTTATAGCTAGC
This sequence comes from Carassius gibelio, assembly GCF_023724105.1. Classification (NCBI taxonomy): domain Eukaryota; kingdom Metazoa; phylum Chordata; class Actinopteri; order Cypriniformes; family Cyprinidae; genus Carassius; species Carassius gibelio. Next base: position 21,625,215 of record NC_068398.1, on the reverse strand, counting down.
TAATTATCAAACGCAGCTACGGTTAGCCATCGCTAACATTAGCACGTTTATCGAACAGCCTTCGATACATTTCTATGTTATAATTTCCCGAAAAAAAAAATACACAAACATATAAAACAAACTTCTAGCGAAATACTAACAGCATCTTACTTAACAATCCAAAAGAAATGTTGCAAGTTCGGAGTCGTACCTCATTTCTTTCAGGTCCATCAGTTGTCTCCAGCGATTAAAAGCAGTGCCGATGTTTACTCTGGTTCGGCTCCTTTTCTTATCGGATTTGATTTGTGATTCCGAGCGCGGTTGTTTCCCTGTAGCGGGTGGTGGTCTCTTGCCAAGGGCTTGAGACATCCTTTCTATCTCTTCCCTGAACTGAAATGAAGTAGTGGGCTGTACTTTCCACATGATTGACATCAGGTTCAGGCACGCCGACAAGCCGCGCGAGTTATTAGTGTATTGCAGGTCGGCTGGTGGTTATCTTGCCCGCATACCGCCTCCCATGGCCGAAACTGGTATTACGACACCTGTCGGGCCGGGGCTAGTAATGCTAATGCTAATTAAGGTTGATATCTCTGCAGCACTATAACTTGACATTTTTTTAATGACATCATTGCTCTTATTTCTTCTCATTCTTTTGATGCGTGTAGGTCATGTTATGGATATTTTTACCTCAATTTTTGCATATGGCACCTATGGACACGTGGTAGATGTGTTGTTTTCTATGGAGGTTCAGAATCCTCTCGGATTTCATCAAAAATTGTGTTCTGAAGATGAATGAAGTTCTTACAGGTTTGGAACCACATGAGGATGAGTAACTAATGACAGAATTTTCATTTTTCTGTGAACTATTCCTTTAAGTGCCAGCTGTAACTGTAGACAGTATGTTATATCATTTTAATAAATAATAAAAAAACTAATTATCCAAATGGTATGGAAGCCCTGACAAGAAAATCACTGAGAGCATATATTGCTTCTGGTCTATTTCTCACTCTCAAAACAGCAAGGTTAAGTCAAGTTAACTGCGTGTGCAGTGTGGCCTGCTGTATGTAAGATGTTAACATTTAGTCATTTTCTTTTCCTTGAAGAATGATCGTCTCCCTCTGCTGGTGGTAAATTTGAATGCATTTGCTGCATCTTTACAGAGAAAGAGCTGGTCACCCCTCCTCTAGATGGAATAATTCTTCCAGGAGTCACCAGGCAGTCTCTGCTGGACCTTGCCAGAGAATGGGTGAGAAACAAGAATGGAAAGGGGGAAGTTTTTCAACTCTCACCTTCACATGTTCTTTAAAACATTAATACCTGTCTAGATTGCAAAACCATATATGTATGATAATATTCAAGTTAGTGACACATTAAGGACATGGTATGGCATTCTTTTTAATACCATGTAATACAATGAAAATACAATGGTATATGAATAGGAAAATTGTTCAGTGACATGTTGCATATCAAGTACCAAGACATCTGTTGCCATACCTGTATCATAGCTCTGCCATAGTACTGTTTGTAAGGGTTGCGTGTCTTTTTCAGGGGGACTTTAAAGTGACAGAGCGCCGAGTTTTAATGAAGGAGCTGATAGACGCTTTAGATGACGGACGGATTCTGGAGGTGTTCGGTTCGGGCACTGCATGTGTGGTGTGTCCAGTTGGCAGTCTTCTCTATAGAGGACAGGTAACGCTTCTCTAATGCAAATGTCCTCTGACAGTATCTTGCCAGTATAAACATTTTACTGCAAACACAGTTCTTGATATTTCAATCTTTTAGACTTACCAAATTCCCACAATGAAGAACGGACCGGACCTTGCCAAGAGATTCCATAAGGAGCTCACTGACATCCAGGTAGAGACGTTTTTCAAATAGCCCTTGAATTAATAACAGCTTTCTTTCGTTCCATTGTTACACTGTCTTAACCTCTGTCCCGTATCTCTATGTACAGTATGGACGCACTCAGCGGGACTGGGCACCAGTGATCATCTAACTGATCGGATTGGTCTAAAACCTCTCATCTCAAGTGTTTGTGTGTGGACTAAACAGACAGGGCTGTTATTAAACCTATTAAATATACGCAGTCTTTCCTAATGTCCTTACATGCTTGCTTGGAAATCAGTATGGCATAGTTTGTAGCACTAGAGATCATCCTTAAACCTAAGCTCAAGCGTCATAAGCAACAAACTAATATTTTCTCCTTGCAATAGTTACTGATCCAATCTGTAAACTTTTATTTTTGTCAACCTATCATCTTTTGCTGTCTTCTAAAATATTATTTATTTATTAACATTTCAACTTTTATATTGCAGGAATGGTGCTAAGAAATCAGGTTCAGGCTTCAGCATGTAATCATTTTAATGTAAATGTTAATTCACTGAGCTGCTTGTTTGTTTGTGTAACAGGAGAACAGTCATGATTTTCTATCTTACTAGTAAGAGGACAGACAGCTATTCATTTGAATTCACATTCAAGGAGTTATCTATCGCCAGATTTAGATGAATTAAAACCATGAGCTGAACTTATGCACGCACAAAGGACTTCAGGACGGCCCAGACATAGCAGCTCTTGAGACCCCTAGAAAAGTCTTGATGTGATAATCATAGATAGGTGATCATTAATAGACTCTATGTGTGTGTTATCTATATGATATCCAGAACAACAATGTGACCTGTATGTACATGTGTTTGTGAAATGTATAGCATTCACTGAACATGTATAATGTATTAGTTTTAACTTATTTTTGGTGTTGTTTTAATGTTTAGAATACATATCAGCTTATTATGAACCCCTCCCCCCTTTTTTCCCCTTCATTTTAAACTTTTTTTTCCTTTTTATTTTAATCCATGCACTACTCCACATCTTTTCTGTCTAAGTGCCTGATGGAGTGGGCTGCTACTGCACTCATGATTGGTTTGTTTTGTTTGAAGGGTTTTTCAGAGTAGATTTCTTTACTTTTTCTGTTTCTGTATTTTTACAAATAAATTAAATTTTCATCCAAATGCGTAATATGCCTTTGGCTTCAACCGCCTATAAATATTGGTTTCTGAAAGTCTAGTTTGCTTGGTTATTAAGCATAGATTTTGATCAACATAAATATTTGGTGGATGTAATATGTGTAGAAACTTCTTGCACCCATTATTTGCTGAATTTCAAAAACCCAAAACATGTCTGGCTCATATATTATAAAATAAATCAGAAAGTATAAGAAAAAGTACCATTTTTAATTTTGCATAGTTAATTTTTTTATGACTATTTTGCATAGTTAATTTTTTTTATGACTATTAAGCCCATATCTGCCAACATTCCTCACTACTGGAAAGACAAAAATAATAGAACGACTGGCTAAAAATCGAAACAGCTAAACAAATAAGCTGAAATGTAAAAAAAAAAATATATAAAAGTGTATATTATTTTTTGGGGGGTTTTCCCATTTGTGTATTGCAAAAATCACAGTAAATATTACAGTAAATAAGAGGGAAAGAGATACATACAATATAATTTTTTGCAAGATGCATACAAATTAGGAGTTTGCTCGGTCAAGTCTATAGGTTTCTAACGTTCACTCTGGCTGTTTTGAGGAGAGTCCTCATCAAACAGAGCCAGGGTGGTGTGGCCTAGAGGGTTGTAGGCGATGCCTTCCACCTCTCCTCCACCATTGGCTGTCTTCTGGAAGTGGATCTCCAGGTGGTCCTGCAGGTTATCTTTTTCCATGATGTCAGGGATGCCCGTCAGCAGCACTGTGCGCATGCACTCGGAGTCACAGATCTGATAGGGAGCAACAGCCAGCTTACATCAGAAACTATACAGCATTGAGAGTTGAAATTGTGACATACTCTATACTTCATACCTTCATTTGTGAAATCTCGCCATTGAGGAATGGAGTGACCTTCACCTTGTACTTCTTTCTACCAAAGTCTACCTCATGATCTTGTTTGTCAGAAAGACGTTTAGCAACTGAAGACAAATAGAAACGGTTGAAAAAAACAAAACAAGCATTGTGCACGGAGATGTGGCAGACTGAATGAATTTAGTTAACTTACTGTTATCATCTACAAAGGTAATGACCACAGTGCCAGAGTCATGTAGCATGTCCTTGTCCTCCACCTCGCCGCCTCCATTCTTCTTCTTAGAGAAATGGATGTCCAGTTTGTCTAGTACTCTCTCCTCTGGTTCTTCCTTTGGCAGGTTGGAGACTAGGATTCTGCGTGGGCACACTTGTGTTTCCATCTAACAGATGGAGAGAGAGAGTCGTTTTGGATCACGTTAGTCCATACGAACACAATGCAATCCAAAACAAACAATCCATGTTGGTAAATGGAAGTCAGCTTGTCTCCATTACCTCAACATAGCTGGGTACCAGGAACTGAATGGGTTTTGCCTGCACATTGATGGTACAGTCTCCAAGTTCCACCGAATGATCCTTTAGGTTCAGTATTTTCTGAGCCACTAAGATGGAATATCAGCAGAGATTTGAATAGAGGTTAAAGTAATAAGTCACAAGGGGAAAATCTATGGCAGTGATTCATAACCAGACAGCCCAGATCCGCTAGGGATACTCGACAAACTTACAAGGGTGCCTTGAGATGAATTAAAATGACTTAAAACATTATGTGGACCACAAAACCAGTCGTAAGGTTTTTTTTTTTTAAACTGAGATTTATAGCTTTCCATTGATGTAAGGTTTGTAATGGACAATATTTGGCCGAGATACAACTATTTGAAAATCTGGAATTGAAAAAAAAAAAAAAAGTGGTCTAAATTAAGTTCTTAGCAGTGCATAGTACTAATCAAAAATTGTGTTTTTATTTTTACAGCAGAGAATTTACAAAATATATTCATGGAACATGATCTTTATTTGATAGCCTAATGATTTTTGGCATAAAAAAAAAAATACGAATTTTGACCCATATAATGTTTTTTTGGCTATTGGCCAGCGACTCAAGACACAATTATGACGAATTGTTCTTTATTACAGGTGAACTTTAAGGCACTTTTGACATTGTTTTTTTATCACTATGATTCTAGTTTGGCCAATTACATACCATCCTTTTCCTCGAAGGTGATCAGTGCGGTTCCACCCTCCATCGGATAAACCATTCGGGGATTCACATCAAAACTCACAGCATGGGCTCCCTCTTTTGTATTTCCCCGAAACACAACCTTCCTCTCAGGCACCGCTGTAGAGATCTGCAGTCAACGTAGAACCTTGTTAAAATTCTCACAGTTGTTAAATCATTCATGTTTTTTTGTTTGTTTTTAAATAAACAATGTGACCTTAGGTTCAAATTTGCATGAATACAAGGGATATTATAGAAAATGTATAGATTACTAAAAAAGTATTTCAATATATTGTACTGATATACTGTAGAGCCACACAGCCAATTCAGTGCAATGGATGCAACAAAAACAAGTGTGAATATATTTATTTTGACACTTTTGAACCTCAGTTTGCTTTTTCAGAGTGCTGTTTTTACAGTCCAGGCTTTGCATCTCCTCCTTTAGTCTCAGGATCTCCTTCTGCAGCTTGGCGTTCTCCTCCTGTACAGCTCTGCATCGCTCCTGCACAGAGGAACCCATTACCACAGTTTTTAAATGTCTTTAAATTAAGGGATACAATGAGTGTCTGGTCTTTTTTATTTATGTATTTTTTTTTAACAGACCTTCTCTTTCTGAGTTGCCTTAATACGTTTCTGGTTTTCTTCTTCAGATAATGCTTTCTTTTCATTAGCTCGTTGTTTAAATTCCTTGGCATAGTATTTGTTGGTATCTATTCCATCTCTCAGTATTTGTTGTTCCTTCACTAACGCTTCATATTGTGCCTGTGGACAGATGAGATGACAATGGTTAATAGGCCTAGCTTGTTTTCTGGTTGACGGGTACTACTTAAAAGCCATTGACACACCTTGTATTTGTTGATCTCCAGTACACTGTCCTGACATCTCAGAGACTCACAGTCTGTAACAATGCTGAAATCCTAAATAGAGAAAGAGGGTCACTGTACTGAATAGAGTCTCGAATGCCAAAAATAAAATAAAAGTCTTCCTTTACCTCAGCAGACATTTCTACCTACGCAAGAACCTGTAAACAAACAGGAAGTATTATTACTAGGACAGAAGAGTTTATAATCTATACTAGCACCTTGTTTTCCATCGAACGTAATATTTTAACGTCTGAACATTTGCTGGTTGTGTTTGGCTACTAAACTTAAGCTGTAGCATGAACTACATGAAGTTCAACAGCATGTGTTGTTGACGTCACCAAAAGCGCTATAAAACAATTTAAATGAAACCTATTTGACACTTAATTTAGGCGCCAGCACACATTTACATTTATTAGTGCTCGTAAATGCTTAATTTACATTCTTTCGCTTGTCATAAAGTTAGGCCTAGCCTACGCTTTGTCTTAGACACCACTGCATTTTTAACAATAAAGCAACACACAGTTAACATAGTAACTTTTTGTAACGGCAGTCTTTTAAACAATTGTATAACTTTTGTGTTGTTTCACGACAATTTGTTTTGTGCATAGGCCTAAAAATAAATAAATAAACAGATGAAAAACTTACCGTGATGAAGCAAACCGTTAGAGAGAGCAGTTTCGCTTTCGTTTCAGGCGTTGTAATCCTTGAAATATATATCAACACGAGCTTTACTCACCAGGGGGTGGTGTTAAACAATAATATCATTCTTTAACAGTAGCCTATAACAGTACTCACATAGTTGTCACGATTACGTTTAGTTTAGTTCCTGTCATGTCTGTTGTGAGCTCTCATTAGTTTCAATGGTTTCTGATTAGTTAATCCTTGTCCAGCTGTTCCTGCTTACTTCTCTCATTCACCATGTGTGTAATATAGACCTGGTTCTGTTCCAGTCTTGGTAGGTTATAGCTTATGACATGTGCTGCCTGTACCCAGTCTGAAGTCTCAGTAAAGTCTGTTTTGAGTGATGTATCTTCATTTGCTGTTCTCATTCCTCGACGACCTGTGACAATAGTAAATAGCCTACTAGTGTTTTTGAACCATACTATAGCAAAGTATGCTTCTTGAATTAATTTGGTGTGGTATTTCTATAGTTGCTGTGGTATTATAACAACTATAGTAATATAAACAGTTTACTTTACCCAATGCTGTACTAGGTTTTCTTTAACCATTGGGTATTTTATACTACAATACACTACAGTTTAATGTAGAGAAAAATAAAGTACTACAGTGTTTATTACAGTTTATCAGTTAACTATATTTAATACAATAGCTATGCTGTAGCATTCATTGGCAAAGTGTTGTAAGTACTATAGCTATACAGTATAATTCACTTTACTATATGGTTCAAAAACATTATAGTATTACTATAGTATTTTATTATGTGGGTCGCTTGTACGTTATTAATTTACATATCAAAAATCACAATAAATATAGATATTTGTTGTAAAAATCTATAAGACTGATATCTATATCAAATTATAGTTTAATATCCAAGTTGCAGGCTACGGGAAAACTGGGTATCAGTCTGGTTGTGTTGATGATGTCATAAATGAAACGCTGTTTACATTAGGTTAATTGAAAAGACTTACTTTATTCAAAGTGCCTTACAAATGTGAGCAATACAAAGTAAAGAGTAATTATTCTAGGGCTGTATGAACAACATGCTGCCTTTTAATTTAATTTAATTTAATTTCAGTCTAGTTATAATTGTTTATTATAAACTAGTCATCTTTCCACGCACATTTCCAAAGAAATAAAACCACGTATGACACACCTCTGTTACTGATAGACACAGTTACATTATCCAAAGGCTGTCCTCTTATATAGGCGGAGCTTGACAGAGCTCTGCATTTAAGGGGCAAACATTAATTAATTCAAGCACAGTGTGGAATCGTTGCGAGGGGACAAGGTAGGTCTTGTAGCTATTTCCCTCATTCGTCTCAGACGACCTTGTGCTTTTTTTGCACAGCATGGTAAAAGTTGTATGCAAAAGTGCTTTGCTCATTGAGATTTATTGTGCAGAATTAGACGTCACTCGTTGCTATGGCAGATTTTTTTCCTACAGGGGAACTTACTCACGTTTATGTGGCATATTGATGTAGTAAAGGGGAAAATATAATTAATGCATGATGGATTTCTATTATTTTATCTTATCTATTTATGTCTGCTCACAGATCGGTAACTTGGAGTCCACGGATCCACGGACTGGTCATTCACCTTCAGCCGTTTACAAATCCACCTGTTCATTCAACAATCAATAGTAAGATGAACTGAAGTGCATCCTCTCTCTTTCTTTAACATTTTCTTTATGAAACATATTTTATTTTATTTTTACCATTATGCTCAGTGAGAAATAGCAACTGAAAAAAAAAGGGAAAATACCACATTCACAGTTTCCCCTTTTTGCTGCCATAGAAGCCTAGTGCTATAACCAGTCTCGGTCTCGGTGTGGATTGACATTCATAAAGGGGAATTTCCTTTGTCAAAACAAGGAAATAAAACTGCACAATTTTAATTTGATTGATGCCCTGGTTTGCCCTCAGTTAGAAATATGAGAATAAGACACTGACCAACTGTCTAACAAAAAGCATTTTGCTGACTGAACCACTTTGTCTGAGACATTTTGACTGTAATCCTGAGTTTCAGTTAATGTTTCTAAGTTCAGCATAGTTTCTCTGGTAAGCTTTTGCTTCAAATTTCTAGATGTGAAAGAGGAAGTGATACAAGAATTAAAATGATATACTTGGATTTTTATAGCTCAACAAAAGAGGAGACAGTGAATTATACATCAGAAAATGTTTGTTAAATTGCAACCCTGCATCTGAGATATAAAGGTCTGATGGGTTACAGTGAAAGCGTGTATCATTTTCTGCTAAAACACATCAGACACATTTCATATTTCAAATCTGTTACTTTTAACGTGTTAACTCTATCTCTTTCCATCCAGATGTTGAAAGTGACATTAGGCCTCGCTCTGGTGACTCTGGTTGCGTGCTCGCAGTGCCCCAACAATGAAGTGTGTGAGGCAGGCCAGACATGCTGCCAGGATCCCACCGGAGAGTTCAGCTGCTGCCCTTTCCATCATGTGAGAGACCGAACTTGTGACAGATACATAAAGACAGTTTCATTTTAGAATAGTGTCAGGTACTCTTCTATAAATACAATAAAGGTTGTAGAAATCAGTTGAGTTCAGACAAGGGTAGGTAAACTGCACAATGCTAAGGAACTTACTATAACTTATTGCTCGTATTTTTATACTCTCTCAGATATTCCTCAATAGAACCCTTTTTGACGCACATTCACACTGTTAGCTCTTGTAATATGGGATATGATAAGGCACCCATAAAATATCAACATGCAAATCACTCTTTGATGACTTTGATGATATACAAAGAGCGCATAGAAATGAAGCTGTAATCAGGAGGTTGTCTGTCAAATGTCCAGCTTCAGTACTGTATTGCTCAGTCAGCTCATGCATGGGCAAAATTGTGTGTGTGTGTGTGTGTAGGGAGAGTGTTGTGAGGATCACCTGCACTGCTGTCCTGAAGACATGTTGTGCAGTGTTATGGACTCCATGTGTATAAACGCTACACATACACTGCTGTTTGTGGAGAGGACACCGGCTAAACGGACAGACCTTCCCAAAGTGAGAAATTATATAGTATGAGTAACTATATAAATAAAAGAGTACTCAAAGCTGCTTCTTATGTTATAAATGTATAGTTTACTCAAAAATGGAAAATTCTGTCATCATTTACTCAACCTAATAAAAAAATAGATATTTTGAAGAATGTAGGTAACCAAACAGATGGTTGCCATTTTTCAGTCAATGGCTACCGTCCACTGTTTGGTGACCAACCTACTTCAAAATATTCTCTTTTGTGTTCAACAGAAGAAACAAACTGATACAGGTTTGGAGGTTGAGTAAATGGTGACCTAATTTAAATTTTTGGGTGGAGTGTTCCTTTAACAATCCTCATTCCTCAGTCATTCAGAATGATTCCCTCATTACCTGCAAGTGAAGACGACATCACCTGTCCCGATGGCTCCTTCTGTCCTGCTGAGTTCTCCTGTCTGCTGATGGCTTCTTCATATGGGTGCTGTCCTGTAGCACAGGTAAGTTACATTATTACAGGAACATGGGCCCAAAACCACTATCTCCTTGTCCAAGACATGGTGTATTGAAAGGCCTCTCACCTCATCACAAAAGAAGCATAGTGTTGCTAAAACATTGACCCCTTAGATATATACTCCTTTCTATTCTTTGTTTGTTTTATAGGAATATATACTATATTATATATGTAAGAATATACATATATAATGTTTCTCCTTTTCAGGGCCTTGTGTGCTCAGACGGGAAACACTGCTGCGCAAAAGACCATGAATGCAGTGCAGACAGCAATTCCTGTGTCAAACTAAAAGGTATGGAAGATGTGGACTAGAGCGTTTAACAATTGAAAGATGCTTTATTTAAAAAAGACCCATATACATTTATAACAGGTTAATTTAGAGATTCGCTGTATTAATTTGGATAGGATGTACTTGCATCTCATGGTGTTTTCCTGTGATTGTTTGTAGAACCAGCCGAAGCTGTTCTTTGTGGAAATGGGACCTCAGAGTGTCCCGTGGACACCACATGTTGTGGGACAGAAGATGGTCAGTGGGCATGCTGTCCCATACCAAAGGTATCGGCCCAGCTGAAATACAGTAATATGTGCAGAGACATGTTGACATAGAGTTCTCAGTTCAGAAAGTTTTCACAGTCTTTAAATAAATATAGATTTTGAAACTGAATTTTCTTCTTTATTTTAAAATAAAAAAACTTTTTAAATATTTATTCATCAATGTACTTCTGTGATATATTTTAAGATGTACTTTATTCTTGTGAGGGCAAAGTGTCACATGATCCATGAGAAATCATTATAATATGCTAATTTAATTACTGTTAGACAGCTGCTAAAGACAATTTTGATCTAATTCAAGGATCCTTGCTGAATAAACTTTTCTTAATTTGTTCATGAATGTTTTTTCTCTTGCATTCTTTCCTCTGTCGTTTGTGGTTTCTGTAGGCTGTATGCTGTGACGATAAAATCCACTGTTGTCCAGAGGACAGTGTCTGTGATGTTGAAGGCTCCAAATGCATGTCCTCCACCAATCAGGAGCTGCCTATGTGGGCCAAATTCCCTGCTCGTCTTAGAGCTGAATGGGAAGATCACAAATGTAGGCTATTATCCCAGACAGTTATTAATTTTCTGATAACTTCAACTAATGCAGTTCAGCATTTTCATGTATTTGCCCTTATTCTTCAAAAGTTGTAGAAAGTAGGGCTAAAGCTGAACTCACTACAACCAGACAAATCACTACTGCTGGCAAGCAAATGACTACATTGCCTGGTGCACTACCAAAGAGTATGTGCAAGTTTCTAGATGGCAATACATACATGTTTTATATGTGTACATAAAAAATTAAATTTCTCAAATGGTTTCTGTCATTGCCTTCTTTATATTCAGCCTCAGATGTTCCCTGCAATGACACTGCGGCCTGTCCTGATGAAAGCACATGCTGCAAGACTAAAGAAGGAGGTTGGGACTGCTGTCCACTGCCTGAGGTAATTCACCTACTGACAAGTAGCTTGACCATTATATCTCTGTCTTATATAACCAATCCTGATGCAGAGTTGTGTTTTGCATTAAGTTAAAGGTGTACATTAAATTTTTCAATAGGCTGTGTGTTGTGACGACTTCATCCACTGCTGTCCTCATGGTACGACATGTAACGTTGCTGCTGGGTCTTGTGATGAACCTTCAGGATCTCAGCCTTGGTTTGAGAAGCTGCCTGTCAAACTAATCAGGAGTCAGAATGTGGCTGTTACAAAAGGTAGATCAAAGCTCTGAATACAGCACACACAGACATGGTTTAAGCGTTTATAAAGTTTCTGGTGTCTTCGGTGCATTCAGATGTTCCCTGCGATGACACTGTGGCCTGTCCTGATGGAAGCACATGCTGCAAGACTCAAGAAGGAGGATGGGCCTGCTGTCCTCTGCCTGAGGTAGATCACCTGATCTATTAAAGGAATAATAGGTTACACTTTTTTTTAAAGGGGTCATATTACATTGCTTAAAAGAACATTATTTGGTGTAATGCAATGTGTTTATGCGGTTTAAGGCAAAGAAAAACATACTATTTTCCTCATACTGTACATTATTGTTTCTCCTCTTTACCCCGCCTTTCTGAAATGTGTAGGTTTTTACAAAGCTCATCATTCAGAAAAGCGAGGTGTACGCTGATTGACCAGCTATCCAGTTTGTTGTGATTGGCTGAATACTTCAAGCATGTGACAGAAAAGTCACGCCCCTTACCATACTGTGATGCGTGTCCCGGTCTGAACACTGGCGTGACAAAACAAAAAAATAAATCCCATTACTAACAAGGCATTTGTTGCATTGCATTGCGTATGGCGCCACATAAACATAAAACCATGTCTGCATTTGTGATTTGAAGAACGACAAACAACAAGCTGTAATGGTAATAATGGTGAGGAAGCAAGTGCAAGTAAATGATAAATGATTTATTGAGAGAGTCAAGTGAACAGAGATGAACAGCAGGGACAACAGGTATGTAGAGAGATATCACGGTGATCCAGGAAGTAGCGATGAGTTGAGACAGCAGGAGAGCGTGACACAGGAACTGAGATGAGCGCTCCGATGTGGTGTAGAGTGGGTGGGGTTCAAGGGGTGAGAGGATCCAACGACGAGATGAACAGAGAAGAAACAGGAATGAGAAACCAGGCATACAACAGGTATTTGCAGCGCGTTTCGTTATATGCATGTGTTGTTATGATTTGCAACACTTGCATTGTCAAACTGATGAAGATGTTTTCTTCATTTGCTGGTGTTTTTTCAATTTTCCTCTGTTTTCTTAAGTTGCAGCGTATTGAGCTCTCTCGGCCACTGTAGATTTAAGACTTTAGTCTTTGCAAATTAACCGATCTTCTTTATGCACCAAGAGATTGTAACACTCCAAAGAGAAAGGAAAAATGTAAACTATATGACCCCTTTAAGGTGTCCTCGTTACAGTGTAATGATACATTTAAGTACTGAGTAATCTTAATTAACTACATATACTTACTGTGTGGTAAGGGTCAGGATTAGGGTTTGGTTTAGGGTTACTTGCATCTAATTATGCATAATTTATCGTTATTATAATAGTAAGTACAAGTAAGATGTGTAATAAGGACACCTCAAAATAAAGTGTTAACGAATAAGAAATTTTTATACAATAACTACATTTTTTCAATAGGCTGTGTGTTGTGACGACTTCATCCACTGCTGTCCTCATGGTAAGACATGTAACACAGCTGCTGGGAAGTGTGAGGACTCTTCAGGATCTCAGCCTTGGTTTGAGAAGCTGCCTGTCAAACTGATCAGGAGTCAGAATGTGGCTGTTACACAAGGTAGATCAAAGCTCTGAATACAGCACACAGAGACACAGTATACAACTACCATTTTATTTGTTCTTGAAGCGTTTATAAAGTTTCTGGTGTCTTCGGTGCATTCAGATGTTCCCTGCAATGACACTGCGGCCTGTCCTGATGGAAGCACATGCTGCAAGACTAAAGAAGGAGGTTGGGACTGCTGTCCACTGCCTGAGGTAATTCACCTACTGACAAGTAGCTTGACCATTATATCTCTGCCTTATATAACCAATCCTGATGCAGAGTTGTGTTTTGCATTAAGTTAAAGGTGTACATTAAATTTTTCAATAGGCTGTGTGTTGTGACGACTTCATCCACTGCTGTCCTCATGGTACGACATGTAACGTTGCTGCTGGGTCTTGTGATGAACCTTCAGGATCTCAGCCTTGGTTTGAGAAGCTGCCTGTCAAACTGATCAGGAGTCAGAATGTGGCTGTTACAAAAGGTAGATCAAAGCTCTGAATACAGCTTACATAGACATGGTTTAAGCGTTTATAAAGTTTCTGGTGTCTTCGGTGCATTCAGATGTTCCCTGCGATGACACTGTGGCCTGTCCTGATGGAAGCACATGCTGCAAGACTCAAGAAGGAGGATGGGCCTGCTGTCCTCTGCCTGAGGTAGATCACCTGATCTATTAAAGGAATAATAGGTTACACTTTTTTTTAAAGGGGTCATATTACATTGCTTAAAAGAACATTATTTGGTGTAATGCAATGTGTTTATGTGGTTTAAGGCAAAGAAAAACATACTATTTTCCTCATACTGTACATTATTGTTTCTCCTCTTTACCCCGCCTTTCTGAAATGTGTAGGTTTTTACAAAGCTCATCATTCAGAAAAGCGAGGTGTACGCTGATTGACCAGCTATCCAATTTGTTGTGATTGGCTGAATACTTCAAGCATGTGACAGAAAAGTCACGCCCCTTACCATACTGTGATGCGTGTCCCGGTCTGAACACTGGCGTGACAAAACAAAAAAATAAATCCCATTACTAACAAGGCATTTGTTGCATTGCATTGCGTATGGCGCCACATAAACATAAAACCATGTCTGCATTTGTGATTTGAAGAACGACAAGCAACAAGCTGTAATGGTAATAATGGTGAGGAAGCAAGTGCAAGTAAATGATAAATGATTTATTGAGAGAGTCAAGTGAACAGAGATGAACAGCAGGGACAACAGGTATGTAGAGAGATATCACGGTGATCCAGGAAGTAGCGATGAGTTGAGACAGCAGGAGAGCGTGACACAGGAACTGAGATGAGCGCTCCGATGTGGTGTAGAGTGGGTGGGGTTCAAGGGGTGAGAGGATCCAACGACGAGATGAACAGAGAAGAAACAGGAATGAGAAACCAGGCATACAACAGGTAGCTTCAACAACGATCTGACAAACACAAGACGAAAGACAGGGCAATAAGTAGGGATCAGGTAATGAGTGGCAGCTGTGGCTAGGGCTGTGCAAAAAATCGAACGCGATTTTCATGCACATCTCATCAGTAAAGACGCTCCTGTAATTAGAAGCATATCTCCAGCATGTGCGTTCAGTTTATGGTTTCCAGGTTTTCACAACAAATCCTGCCCAGCTGCTTCTTGAAACTAGTCCAAAATCGCGTTTCCAGGAGGTTCCCCCGATAAAAAATAGCTTTCCGGGGTTAAAATGTAAGTTTTATGGCATGGTTGCCTTGGTAAAATTCGAATTTTATGGTCTAAATATCACGTTATTGGTATTGTCGCTTCGACCCGCGGACATGAAAAACAACCACAGACTTGGCAACATTGGTTGGCATTTACTACACAGAGCCGTAATTCACTGACAATCTACACAAAATCGATTTTAAAATCGGTGGCGATTCTTCGTCGATTTTGAAAGCGATTTTGTGTTAGTTTTCGGTAGACTACGGCTCTTGTGTAGTAACTGGCGCTCCACCTGAACTAGTGTTGCCAAGTCTGCGGTAGTTTTTTATGTCCGCGGTTCGAAGCAACCCCAATACCAATAACGTGATATTTAGCCCCTAAAATGCAAATTTTTTACAAGACAACCATGCCAAAAAAAACATATATTTTAGCAATTTTTTTTTTATCTGGGAACCTCCTGGAATCGCGATTGGTTTTGGACTAGTTTTGAGAAGCAACTGGGCAGGATTTGTTGTGAAAACCTGGCAACCCTGATCTGAACACACGTGCTGGAGATAATACTGCTAATTACAGGAGTGACTTTACTGATGAGATGTACATGAAAATCTCATTCGATTTTTTACACAGCCCTAGCTGGGGCTGATGAACAATAAACGGAGACGCCCACATGAAACGATCAGTGCTGACAAGAGACACAAAACTCCACCCAAATAGTGCAAAGCAGAGACGACGGTTTAACAACCATGACACACGCACTACTCTACACTGCTCAAAACTCTGTTTGAATCATCAGTGGCAAATTCTTTACATATGAAAACGTACTTACAGACTGTGACTCAGAAGCACCAGACTGTCTTTGCAAAGTTGGAATTGCCCCACTTTATAGAAACAGACGCCGGCATTGTAGGCAATTTTCTCAGGAAACAATCCCCGTCCTCTGTAAAATGTGCTGCACACATCTGAATATTTGGGTTGATCTGTTCTGGAACAGTGTTGTAGATACAAATTAAGCACTGATTTCTAGTTGTGTCCTCTTTTGGAGGGCCAAACAAAGAAGCTTCGCTTTCACAACAAAACACACAGCATCTCCACAACATGGCGTCGGTGGCAACAGTGATAATAAAAGTTATGGCTTATTTCTTTGCTTGAACATCTGGGCAGTTTTATGCAAATCTTCCCATATTGTGACATAGACATGTGGGGGGGTGTTTGAATGAGCCATTTTAGGTAGACGTGGTTGACTCTTAACTTTGATAAAAATAAATGCAAATTGAAAAAAAACACCAGCAAAAAAAAAACATCTTCAGTTTGACAACACAAGTGTTGCAAATCCTCACAGCACATGCATATAACGAAATGCGCTGCAAAATCTCACAACACTTGCATATAACGAAACGCGCTGCAAAATCGCACAACACATGCATATAACGAAACGCACTGCAAATCATTCACAACACATGCAAATTAAGAAACACTGCAAATCCTCACAACAAATGCAAATTAAGAAACACTGCAAATCCTCACAACACATGCATTAACGAAATGCGCTGCAAATCCTCACAACACATGCAAATTAACAAACATGCTGAAAATAGCACTGACCACAATGGAAATGTTTCAAGGAGACCCCAAAAAGTGTCGGACCCAGCTGGGATTTGCTTATCGTGCAGTGGCTACTGGTCAGTGGAGCTGTTGGTGAACTGAACAGTAAGGTTTTTTTTTTAAACACCCTGATTGCATGATTCCTTTATCTTTTGGATATTATTAGCCTAATAAGGTGAATAATTACATGATTAAATGTAAAACGTTACTTAAGATGGCTAACTTTAATATCCTCAGCTAAATATAATTTCAAGGTTAATGAAAATAAATTTGCAATGCTTCATTAATTGTTTCTAAATGTGCATATGTTGTGAGGATTTGCAGCAGGTTTCGTTATTTGCATGTGTTGTGAGGATTTGCAGCGCGTTTCGTCACATGCATGTGTTGTGAGGATGTGCAGCCTTTCTTAATTTGCATGTGTTGTGAAGGATTTTCAGCGCGTTTCGTTATATGCATGTGTTGTGATGATTTGGAACACTTGCGTTGTCAAACTGATGAAGATGTTTTCTTCATTTGCTGGTGTTTTTTCAATTTGCATGTGTTTTCTTAAAGCTGCAGTAGGTAACTTTTGTAAAAATATATTCTTTTACATATTTGTTAAATCTGTCATTATGTCCTGACAGTAGAATATGAGACAGATAATCTGTGAAAAAATCAAGCTCCTCTGGCTCCTCCCAGTGGTCCTATTGCCATTTGCAGAAAGTCATGCGATCCCGGTAAGAAAACAACCAATCAGAGCTGCGGTCCGTAACTTTGTTTGTGTTCAAAATGTAGAAAAATGTATATAATAAGCGAGTACACCATGAATCCATTTTCCAAACCATGTTTTTAGCTTGTCCTGAATCACTAGGGTGCATCTATAATAAGTGTTTATGTTCAGACTATTTTAGATTGCTTCGGGGGTACCGCGGCGGAGTAACCCAGTACCGTTGTGATTCTTCATAGACATAAACAGAGAGAAGTAGTTCTGGCTACGATGTTCTTCCGCAAGATGCAAGCAGCTCTGTTTATTAACCGCTAGAGCGTCAAAAGTTACCTACCGCAGCTTTAAGTTGCAGCGTGTTGATCTCTCTCGGCCACTGTAGATTTAAGACTATAGTCTTTGCAAATTAACCGATCTTCTTTATGCAACAAGAGATTGTAACACTCCAAAGAGAAAGGAAAAATGTAAACTATATGACCCCTTTAAGGTGTCCTCGTTACAGTGTAATGATACATTTAAGTACTGAGTAATCTTAATTAACTACATATACTTACTGTGTGGTAAGGGTCAGGATTAGGGTTTGGTTTAGGGTTACTTGCATCTAATTATGCATAATTTATCGTTATTATAATAGTAAGTACAAGTAAGATGTGTAATAAGGACACCTCAAAATAAAGTGTTAACGAATAAGAAATTTTGATACAATAACTACATTTTTTCAATAGGCTGTGTGTTGTGACGACTTCATCCACTGCTGTCCTCATGGTAAGACATGTAACACAGCTGCTGGGAAGTGTGAGGACTCTTCAGGATCTCAGCCTTGGTTTGAGAAGCTGCCTGTCAAACTGATCAGGAGTCAGAACGTGGCTGTTACACAAGGTAGATCAAAGCTCTGAATACCGCACACAGAGACACAGTATACAACTACCATTTTATTTGTTCTTGAAGCGTTTATAAAGTTTCTGGTGTCTTCGGTGCATTCAGATGTTCCCTGCAATGACACTGCGGCCTGTCCTGATGGAAGCACATGCTGCAAGACTAAAGAAGGAGGTTGGGACTGCTGTCCACTGCCTGAGGTAATTCACCTACTGACAAGTAGCTTGACCATTATATCTCTGTCTTATATAACCAATCCTGATGCAGAGTTGTGTTTTGCATTAAGTTAAAGGTGTACATTAAATTTTTCAATAGGCTGTGTGTTGTGACGACTTCATCCACTGCTGTCCTCATGGTACGACATGTAACGTTGCTGCTGGGTCTTGTGATGAACCTTCAGGATCTCAGCCTTGGTTTGAGAAGCTGCCTGTCAAACTGATCAGGAGTCAGAATGTGGCTGTTACAAAAGGTAGATCAAAGCTCTGAATACAGCACACACAGACATGGTTTAAGCGTTTATAAAGTTTCTGGTGTCTTCGGTGCATGCAGATGTTCCCTGCGATGACACTGTGGCCTGTCCTGATGGAAGCACATGCTGCAAGACTCAAGAAGGAGGATGGGCCTGCTGTCCTCTGCCTGAGGTAGATCACCTGATCTATTAAAGGAATAATAGGTTACACTTTATTTTAAAGGGGTCATATTACATTGCTTAAAAGAACATTATTTGGTGTAATGCAATGTGTTTATGTGGTTTAAGGCAAAAAAACCATACTATTTTCCTCATACTGTACATTATTGTTTCTCCTCTTTACCCCGCCTTTCTGAAATGCGTAGGTTTTTACAAAGCTCATCATTCAGAAAAGCGAGGTGTACGCTGATTGACCAGCTATCCAATTTGTTGTGATTGGCTGAATACTTCAAGCATGTGACAGAAAAGTCACGCCCCTTACCATACTGTGATGCGTGTCCCGGTCTGAACACTGGCGTGACAAAACAAAAAAATAAATCCCATTACTAACAAGGCATTTGTTGCATTGCATTGCGTATGGCGCCACATAAACATAAAACCATGTCTGCATTTGTGATTTGAAGAACGACAAACAACAAGCTGTAATGGTAATAATGGTGAGGAAGCAAGTGCAAGTAAATGATAAATGATTTATTGAGAGAGTCAAGTGAACAGAGATGAACAGCAGGGACAACAGGTATGTAGAGAGATATCACGGTGATCCAGGAAGTAGCGATGAGTTGAGACAGCAGGAGAGCGTGACACAGGAACTGAGATGAGCGCTCCGATGTGGTGTAGAGTGGGTGGGGTTCAAGGGGTGAGAGGATCCAACGACGAGATGAACAGAGAAGAAACAGGAATGAGAAACCAGGCATACAACAGGTAGCTTCAACAACGATCTGACAAACACAAGACGAAAGACAGGGCAATAAGTAGGGATCAGGTAATGAGTGGCAGCTGTGGCTAGGGCTGTGCAAAAAATCGAACGCGATTTTCATGCACATCTCATCAGTAAAGACGCTCCTGTAATTAGAAGCATATCTCCAGCATGTGCGTTCAGTTTATGGTTTCCAGGTTTTCACAACAAATCCTGCCCAGCTGCTTCTTGAAACTAGTCCAAAATCGCGTTTCCAGGAGGTTCCCCCGATAAAAAATAGCTTTCCGGGGTTAAAATGTAAGTTTTATGGCATGGTTGCCTTGGTAAAATTTGAATTTTATGGTATAAATATCACGTTATTGGTATTGTCGCTTCGACCCGAGGACATGAAAAACAACCACAGACTTGGCAACATTGGTTGGCATTTACTACACAGAGCCGTAATTCACTGACAATCTACACAAAATCGATTTTAAAATCGGTGATGATTCTTCGTCGATTTTGAAAGCGATTTTGTGTTAGTTTTCGGTAGACTACGGCTCTTGTGTAGTAACTGGCGCTCCACCTGAACTAGTGTTGCCAAGTCTGCGGTAGTTTTTTATGTCCGCGGTTCGAAGCAACCCCAATACCAATAACGTGATATTTAGCCCCTAAAATGCAAATTTTTTACAAGACAACCATGCCAAAAAAAAACATATATTTTAGCAATTTTTTTTTTTATCTGGGAACCTCCTGGAATCGCGATTGGTTTGGACTAGTTTTGAGAAGCAACTGGGCAGGATTTGTTGTGAAAACCTGGCAACCCTGATCTGAACACACGTTCTGGAGATAATACTGCTAATTACAGGAGTGACTTTACTGATGAGATGTACATGAAAATCTCATTCGATTTTTTGCACAGCCCTAGCTGGGGCTGATGAACAATAAACGGAGACGCCCACATGAAACGATCAGTGCTGACGAGAGACACAAAACTCCACCCAAATAGTGCAAAGCAGAGACGACGGTTTAACAACCATGACACACGCACTACTCTACACTGCTCAAAACTCTGTTTGAATCATCAGTGGCAAATTCTTTACATATGAAAACGTACTTACAGACTGTGACTCAGAAGCACCAGACTGTCTTTGCAAAGTTGGAATTGCCCCACTTTATAGAAACAGACGCCGGCATTGTAGGCAATTTTCTCAGGAAACAATCCCCGTCCTCTGTAAAATGTGCTGCACACATCTGAATATTTGGGTTGATCTGTTCTGGAATAGTGTTGTAGATACAAATTAAGCACTGATTTCTAGTTGTGTCCTCTTTTGGAGGGCCAAACAAAGAAGCTTCGCTTTCACAACAAAACACACAGTATCTCCACGACATGGCGTCGGTGGCAACAGTGATAATAAAAGTTATGGCTTATTTCTTTGCTTGAACATCTGGGCAGTTTTATGCAAATCCTCCCATATTGTGACATAGACATGTGGGGGTGTGTTTGAATGAGCCATTTTAGGTAGACGTGGTTGACTCTTAACTTTGATAAAAACACATGCAAATTGAAAAAAACACCAGCAAAAAAAAAAACATCTTCATCAGTTTGACAACACAAGTGTTGCAAATCCTCACAGCACATGCATATATAACGAAATGCGCTGCAAAATCTCACAACACATGCATATAACGAAACGCACTGCAAATCCTTCACAACACATGCAAATTAAGAAACACGGCAAATCCTCACAACACATGCATTAACGAAATGCGCTGCAAATCCTCACAACACATGCAAATTAAGAAACACTGCAAATCGTCACAACAAATGCAAATTAAGAAACACTGCAAATCCTCACAACACATGCAAATTAACAAACGCTCTGCAAATAGCACTGACCACAATGGAAATGTTTCAAGGAGACCCCAAAAAGTGTCGGACCCAGCTGGGATTTGCTTATCGTGCAGTGGTCAGTGGAGTTGTTGGTGAACTGAAAGGTGAGTTAAAAAAAAGAAAGAAAAAAAACACTCTGATTGCATGATCCCTTTATCTTTTGGATATTATTAGCCTAAATAAGATGAATAATTACATGATTAAATGTAAAATGTTACTTAAGATGGCTAACTTTTATATCCTCAGCTAAATATAATTTCAAGGTTAATGAAAATAAATTTGCAATTTTTCATTAATTGTTTCTTAATGTGCATATGTTGTGAGGATTTGCAGCAGGTTTCGTTATATGCATGTGCTGTGAGGATTTGCAGCTCGTTTCGTTATTTGCATGTGTTGTGAGCATGTGCAGCATTTCTTAATTTGCATGTGTTGTTAAGGATTTTCAGCGCGTTTCGTTATATGCATGTGTTGTTATGATTTGCAACACTTGCATGGTCAAACTGATGAAGATGTTTTCTTCATTTGCTGGTGTTTTTTCAATTTTCCTCTGTTTTCTTAAGTTGCAGCGTATTGAGCTCTCTCGGCCACTGTAGATTTAAGACTTTAGTCTTTGCAAATTAACAGATCTTCTTTATGCACCAAGAGATTGTAACACTCCAAAGAGAAAGGAAAAATGTAAACTATATGACCCCTTTAAGGTGTCCTCGTTACAGTGTAATGATACATTTAAGTACTGAGTAATCTTAATTAACTACATATACTTACTGTGTGGTAAGGGTCAGGATTAGGGTTTGGTTTAGGGTTACTTGCATCTAATTATGCATAATTTATCGTTATTATAATAGTAAGTACAAGTAAGATGTGTAATAAGGACACCTCAAAATAAAGTGTTAACGAATAAGAAATTTTGATACAATAACTACATTTTTTCAATAGGCTGTGTGTTGTGACGACTTCATCCACTGCTGTCCTCATGGTAAGACATGTAACACAGCTGCTGGGAAGTGTGAGGACTCTTCAGGATCTCAGCCTTGGTTTGAGAAGCTGCCTGTCAAACTGATCAGGAGTCAGAACGTGGCTGTTACACAAGGTAGATCAAAGCTCTGAATACAGCACACAGAGACACAGTATACAGCTACCATTTTATTTGTTCTTGAAGCGTTTATAAAGTTTCTGGTGTCTTCGGTGCATTCAGATGTTCCCTGCAATGACACTGCGGCCTGTCCTGATGGAAGCACATGCTGCAAGACTAAAGAAGGAGGTTGGGACTGCTGTCCACTGCCTGAGGTAATTCACCTACTGACAAGTAGCTTGACCATTATATCTCTGTCTTATATAACCAATCCTGATGCAGAGTTGTGTTTTGCATTAAGTTAAAGGTGTACATTAAATTTTTCAATAGGCTGTGTGTTGTGACGACTTCATCCACTGCTGTCCTCATGGTACGACATGTAACGTTGCTGCTGGGTCTTGTGATGAACCTTCAGGATCTCAGCCTTGGTTTGAGAAGCTGCCTGTCAAACTGATCAGGAGTCAGAATGTGGCTGTTACAAAAGGTAGATCAAAGCTCTGAATACAGCTTACATAGACATGGTTTAAGCGTTTATAAAGTTTCTGGTGTCTTCGGTGCATTCAGATGTTCCCTGCGATGACACTGTGGCCTGTCCTGATGGAAGCACATGCTGCAAGACTAAAGAAGGAGGATGGGCCTGCTGTCCTCTGCCTGAGGTAATTCACCCACTGACAAGTAGCTTGACCATTATATCTCTGTCTTATATAACCAATCCTGATCTTGTGCTGTGTTTTGCATTAAGTTAAAGGTGTACGTTAATTTTTCAATAGGCTGTGTGTTGTGACGACTTCATCCACTGCTGTCCTCATGGTAAGAAATGTAATACAGCTGCTGGGAAGTGTGAGGACTCTTCAGGATCTCAGCCTTGGTTTGAGAAGCTGCCTGTCAAACTGATCAGGAGTCAGAATGTGGCTGTTACACAAGGTAGATCAAAGCTCTGAATACAGCACACACAGACACGGTAAACAACTACCATTTTTATTTGTTCTTGATCTGTCTTTATCTTTTCTTGTGTCTTCAATGTATTCAGATGTTACCTGTGATAGCACCAAATCTTGTCCAGATGGAAGCACATGCTGTAAGAATAAAGAAGGAGGATGGGGCTGCTGTCCTCTTCCCGAGGTAAATCTACTGATCTATTAAAGGAATAATAATTTTGTTAAAGGGGACATAATAAACGCAATTTCACCCATTCTCGTGTTAATCTTGAGTATCTATAGAGAAGTATTGCATCCATCATATCTCCAAAAAGTCTGTAGTTCCTCTTCAGGAACTTGAGCTAAGTCGAAACTCTATGGGGAATTCCATCTGCGTGACAGCGCTCTGAATCACATGTGTAATCAGCCCAATGGAAAGCCAAGATGTCATAGGCGGCTGACGTCATCGACCTGGAAGCTTAAAAGCACGTGCGGCAGTCAGCCTTTTGTCATTTCAGCAAGTTCTCTGTGTGTTGTCAGTCTCAATCTGTGTTGTGAGTCTTATTTACAATTTTTTGTCTTGTTTGGGAGTGGAGCATGCACAGTCGGCTCTCGAGGGGGCTGACTGCCCGCATCGCAAGCATCTTCCACTACATTTGCTTTGCTCCCGGAAGGCTCTCTTTGAGGAGGGAGCATTCACCAGCGCACCTCACGGTGCTGGTGGCTGCATTCTTTGGGTTTTCACAGATAGATCTGCTGGAGGGAATGTATACCGCATCACACGGTGCTTGTCTCTCCTCGGTGTCCTCGGGAAGTCGATCTGCCAACCCTGCCAGAGCTCCAGGGCGCAGCGGCTTCCAGCGAGCACTGCTCTCAGTTTCTTCTGCCCGCGAGCATAACCACGGGCACTGATTTAGCTGCCTAAGTAACACCAGAGGTCAGTCTTGAGAGACTGATTACCTTAGTAGATTATTTAGCAGCGTGGAAACTACTGCCAAATGTTTCTCATTGGGTCCTGCACACTGTAGAAAAAGGCTATCGCATTCAGTTCGGCTCTCCACCGCCGAAATTCAACGGGGTTATTCCAACTGTGGTCGGACCTGAGCAGGCTCTGGTTATGGAACAGGAAGTGAATACCCTATTAAGGAAAGAGGCCATTGTGGTGGTCCTCCTCACAACAGGGAATCCTGGTTTTACAGCGGGTATTTCATAGTTCCAAAGAAGGATGGGGGGTTGTGTCCGATCATAGCTCTGCGTCAGTTAATCCGCTCAGTTATGCAACTGAAGTCCAAGATGCTCACCATCAAGCATGTTGTATCTCAAATCAGGTCTGAGGACTGGTTTGTCACGATAGATCTCAAAGATCTCATAGATCTCTCATACTTCCATGTCTCCATCCTTCCACAACACAGGAAGATTCTGAGGTTCTCTTTCAGGGGCGAAGCATACCAAGATCGGATACTTCTGTTCGGACTTGCACTCTCACCCCGCGTATTTACAAAGTGTGTGGATGCTGCTTTGGCTCCACTGCGACTGCAGGGCACCCGCATACTAAATTATATCGACGATTGATAGATTTTAGATCAATCAGAACAGATGGTGGTTCAACATCGAGAAGCTGTTCTTGCCCACATGGGGGAGCTGGGTTTGAGACTGAACGCCAAGAAAAGTCTACTTTCTCCATTACAGAGGACCACTTATCTAAGCGTAGTGTGGGATGTGACCATGATCCAAGTACGTCTGTCCCCTGCTCGTATTGATTCAATCCTCACGTCAGTCAAGAGAGTCAGAGAAGGCCAGTCACTCATTGTCAAGCAGTTTCAGAGACTGCTGGGTCTGATGGCAGCTGTGTCCAATGTGATACCTCTTGGCCTGCTGTACATGAGACCCCAACAGTGGTGGCTCAAGACCCAGGGATTTTCCCCGAGGCGGAATCCACTTTGAACTATCAAGGTCACGCGATGATGCATCTGTGCCTTAGACATGTGGAAGAAACCTTGGTTCTTGAATCAGGGCCCGGTGCTAGGAGCTCCTTGTCGCTGTGTAACAATAACAACGGATGTGTCCCTCACCGGCTGGGGTGCGGTCATGAGTGGCCACCCTGCCCATGGTCTGTGGAGTGGTCACCATCTGACATGCCATATCAATTGTCTGGAGATGCTGGCCGTGTATCGAGCAATAAAACACTTCCTCCAAGACCTGAGAGGTCGCCATGTGTTAGTGCGCACCGACAACACATCAGTGTTCTCTTACGTCAACCACCAAGGAGGTCTGCGTTCGTGACCCTTATACAAATTAGCGCACCAGAACCTTGTGTGGTCACAGGACAAATGACGCCTCTCACTCAGAGCACTATATATTCCTGGGTATCTCAATATGGGAGCAGACGTCCTGTTGAGACAAGGGCCGAGGGCCAGGGAATGGATGCTTCACCCGAGGTGGTGAAGCAGATATAGAGAGTTTTTGGCAAGGCTCAGGTGGACGTTTTTGTAACTCAGGAGACATCACAATGTCCCCTCTGGTTCTCTCTAGTTCATCCAGCTCCTCTGGGACTGGACGCTATGGTACAGATTTGGCTGAGGCTTCGTCTGTATGCTTTTCCCCCGAGTTCTGGCGAGAGTACACCGGGAAGGGGTTCGGCTGTTCATAGTAGCCCAGTTCTGGCTGGGCCAAGTATGGTTCTCAGATCTGATTTTGCTCCTAGACGGCTCTCCATGGGAGATCCCAGTCAGGACATGTCTACTCTCACAGGCGCAGGATACAATAATTCACCCTCACCCGGAGTTGTGGAAACTGTGGGTATGGCCCCTGAGGAGGCACAACTAATAGAATCTGGTCTCTCAACCAAGGTTGTTGAGACCATCCTCCAATCCATAGCTCCCTCAATGAGGAAACTGTTGGCCATGAGGTGGAAACTCTTCACCTCGTGGTGCAGAAACTGTCAGCTTGACCCAGCTAACTACCCAGTTGGTACAGTTCTGGAGTTTCTACAAGCCAGGTTCTCTGCAGGGTTGACCCACTCCAGCTTAAAAGTTTACGTGGCGGCCATTGCGGCCTACCATGCCCCCCTCGATGGCCAGTCATTGGGGAAGACACCCTCTAGTGACACGTTTCTTCCATGGTGCACTGAGGCTGAGGCCTCCAGTATAGTCCCGTGTTCCCCCCTGGGACTTGGTTGTGGTGTTAGGGGCTTTCTGTAAAACTCCAGTCGAGCCGATTCAAGAGATATCAGATCAACATCTGGCTATAAAGACTGCCTTCCTGTTGGCTATTACTTCTCTAAAGAGAGTTGGAGACCTTCAGGCCCTCTCAGTGGCCCCTACTCATCTTGACTTTGCACCCAGCATGGCCAATGCATTTCTATACCCTTGAGCGGGTTATGTTCCAAAGGTCCCCTCTGTCACACCACAACTGATAGTGCTGCAGGCCTTCTGCCCTCCTCTCTTCTGGGAGCCCGACCAGAAGAAGCTTAACTGCATGTGTCCAGTTCGAGCGCTGGACACATACGTCCACAGAGCTGCCCTGTGGAGAAAGACAGACCAACTGCTTGTTTGCTATGGGCCCCCACAAAAGGGGTTTTCCTGCAACTAAGCAGACCCTTAGTCGTTGGTTAGTTGAGGCTATCAACCTGACCTATGAGTCCTCTAATCTCCCCTTGCCGATGAGTGTCAATGCTCACTCCACACAGGGTATGGCGGCCTCCAAGGCCTTCTTAGCATGTGTATCCATGCAGGATATCTGCAACGCTGCAGGATGGTCCATGCCCTCCACCTTTGTGAGGTTATATAGCCTTGATATGCAAGCCACTCTTGGCTCTTCAGATACACAATAGGCAGGGTTTTGGAAGTCTAGCAGTGTGGGCACCCCGTTTCCCATAGCATTTAGATGCAGCTCGAGTTCCTGAAGAGGAATGTCTCAGGTTATTGTTCCTCGAGGGAACAAGACACTGCATCTTTAGGCCATACTCCCTGCACCCCTCCCAGCACTTCATTCCTAGATGCTGACACTGGCATTGCCACACATGCCTTTAAGCTTCCTGGTCAATGATGTCACCCGCCTATGACGTCTTGGCTTTCAACGCAGCTCGTTCCCTTAAGGAACCTGGGCTCCTGGAAGCATGCCATAGGCGGAGCTTATGAGCACTTTAGTGCCAGTTGCCAAGAAAACAAAGAAATTTTATGCAGTTTCACGAAACATCTGTAGTTCCGAATCATGACCGGGAGTTTTTATTTCTGGGAACGCTCCATTTTTCAGTATCAAACAATGTGCAAATCCAATGTTGAACTGGGTCTTCTTTTTAAAACATTAGTCACCGAAATAACAGAAACAATCAAACACACTTGCGAATCTCTGTTGCTGACCCCGTAAAAACAAACTGCATCCAGTTTTCATGTAACAATGGGTTATTTGGGAAGCTGAACAAGGTTGTCTTTCCCTCACAACCAAAAACACACTGAGAAAGTCCTGTGTATCGCTGACAAATAAAGCACGATGATGGATGCACTTTCACTCTGGTCAATGTGTGGAATTCCCCCCTTCATGAGATCATGAAGAGCCATGATTGAAGAAAAAAAAAACAAAGAAACTTGACATCTGAAACTTGTACGAACCCATGTTTAGCACAAGAATCCAACTCTTTAGCATTATAAATAACTTATTTTCATGACATAGCATTAGACATCCCCTTTAACCTCTTTTCTTCTGTGGAACACAATAGAAGATATTTTGATAACAATAACTCCATTTTCTCTATAGGCTGTGTGTTGTGATGACTTCATCCACTGCTGTCCTCATGGTACGACATGTAACGTTGCTGCTGGGTCTTGTGATGAACCTTCAGGATCTCAGCCTTGGTTTGAGAAGCTGCCTGTCAAACTGATCAGGAGTCAGAATGTGGCTGTTACACAAGGTAGATCAAAGTTTTGAATACAGCACACACAGACACTGTAAACAACCACCATTTTCTTTGTTCTTGAAGCGTTTATAAAGTTTCTGGTGTCTTCGGTGCATTCAGATGTTCCCTGCAATGACACTGCGGCCTGTCCTGATGGAAGCACATGCTGCAAGACTCAAGAAGGAGGATGGGCCTGCTGTCCTCTGCCTGAGGTAATTCACCCACTGACAAGTAGCTTGACCATTATATCTTATATAACCTTATATAACCAATTGTGCTGCAGAGTTGTGTTTTGCATTAAAGGTCCCATGACATGGATCATTTCCTTATCTTTAAATGCTTTTTAATGTTCTCTTAGGTGTAATTATATTGTTAGTATGATTTTTACATTTAAAATTTAGAAATAAAAAGCATTTTTAGATCCTGACATTAGCCCTCTGGCTTGAATGCTCTGTTTAAAGGGGCGTGTCTGCTGTGAGACTCCGAGTAAACCACAACTGTTGTGATTGGCTGACATCTTTGCATTCGATTTGCGTTCATGTGGAACCCCTCTCAAATATAACGTTATATATATAGATTTATTTTTACAATAACAGCTGTCGAGATTAATGAATCGTGGAAGTGTGGATTATATAAAAAAATGTTCGATCTTTCCACATCACATGACAGGCTGCAGTGATGAGCATTGAGTAGACAGAGTCTGTTTATCGCGTGGATGCAGTGATCTCGTCATTATTGCAACACGTTTTCTCTCACAAAATGCTTTCACCACAGCTAACAGCAAACACATGAATACAGTAAGAGCTCCGTTGTGCAGCATAACAGCGTCATTCATTGTAACGGCAGTTTGGGCAAGTGTGCAGATATACTCGCGATGTGTAACAGCTCCGGAAAAAAAGTGAGCTTTCTTTGACCGCTCTCTGTAGTTAAATCACAATTTAAATAACAGATTTGTTTCATGCTACTAAGAGAAACAACGCGAAGTTGATCGTTTAGTCACTGGCTTGATTCACTGATGCATAAACAGTATTAAACGATTTAGAAAGAAAGTCTGTGTGAACTTGAATGATTAGCTACACATCAGAAATCACTGATCACAGATCAGGCATTAATCACTGTTACTCACTGTTTGTGCCGGTGCTGTCGAATCCATATCATAAAAGTCTGTTTGTAACGCCTGTGCTGAATTATATGTAAATATTTGGGCGGGCAAAGCAGAGAAAGGGGAGGTAACAATTCTCGTTGCAACGTCACAACGAGGAGATTCAAGATCAGCCCGTTTGAGCTTCCATTTTCTCAAAGGCAGAGAAAGATAGAAAAATCTCGATTTACACCGATTCAAATTTCTAGAAACTTGGGGACCATATACAGGCTAGGGGAACTCATATTAATCTTTAAAACCTCAGAAAGTGAAAGTGAAATGTCATAGGACCTTTAAGTTAAAGGTGTACATTAAATTTTTCAATAGGCTGTGTGTTGTGACGACTTCATCCACTGCTGTCCTCATGGTAAGAAATGTAATACAGCTGCTGGGAAGTGTGAGGACTCTTCAGGATCTCAGCCTTGGTTTGAGAAGCTGCCTGTCAAACTGATCAGGAGTCAGAATGTGGCTGTTACACAAGGTAGATCAAAGCTCTGAATACAGCACACACAGACAAATGTTACAAAACTAAAATTTTATTTGTTCTTGAACTTTCTTTATCTTTTCTTGTGTCTTCAATGTATTCAGATGTTACCTGTGATAGCACCAAATCTTGTCCAGATGGAAGCACATGCTGTAAAAATAAAGAAGGAGGATGGGGCTGCTGTCCTCTTCCTGAGGTAAATCTATTGATCTATTAAAGGAATAATTCACAGAATAATAATTATTTTAACCTTTCTTTCTTCTGTGGAACAAAAGGAAAGATATTTTGATATAATAACTAAATTTTCTCTATAGGCCGTGTGTTGTGATGACTTCATCCACTGCTGTCCACATGATACGACATGTAACGTTGCTGCTGGATCTTGTGATGAACCTTCAGGATCTCAGCCTTGGTTTGAGAAACTGCCTGCTCTACCTAGAGCAGGTCAAAGGTCACCTGGGAATGTGAACTGCGACTCTAATCACATCTGTCCTGATTCCAGCACTTGCTGTAAGAACACTGATGGAGACTGGGGCTGCTGTCCTTTGCCTGAGGTATAGTATAGTATTCTCAGAGGAGAAATCTTATCTTGCATGAGTAACCAAATGTGAAAAGTTTTCAACTTTGAATTTTATTACTCTTGGTAATGTCCCTCAGTTCCTCTTTCACAATGATATTCTTTAAGTGCTCAGCAACATTTATTTGAGAAACCAAGTGGTCGAACACCTATTTTCAGAGAGTTACCCCATAGCTTGAAAGTTTGAGGTCAGATAGATTTTTTATTGCCTTTACAAAAAATCCCTTACACTCACCAACGGTGCCTCTGTTTGATAGAAAAAAAGTACTAAAGCGAAAGACTAATACAATTTAAAAAGTTTTTTATTTTTTAATTACTTTAAAAGGTAGTTTATTCCTGTGATAGCGAAGTCGGTGTCACATGATTCTTCAGAAATCATGCAAATATGCTGTGGTTTGTGGTTTGTTGCTTTCTTATTATTTTCAATTATGGAAACAGTTGTACTGCTTAAAGGGATAGTTCACCAAAAAATGAAAATTTTATGTTTATCTGTTTACCCCCAGGGCAATCCAAGATGTAGGTGACTTTGTTTCTTCAGTAGAACCCAAACCAAGATTTTTAGCTTAAACTGTTGCAGTCTGTCACTCTTATAATGTAAGTGGATGGGAATCAGGACTAAAACATACAATAAAACAAAACAAAAAGTCATAAACAAATAAAACCAAATTAAACTCTGAGGCTCGTGACAATACAGTGATGTTTAAGGACGCGAAACGATCGATCTGTGCAAGAAACTGAACAGTATTTATATAGTTTTTTTTACCTCTGATTCTCACAATGTCCGAACTGTTAGAACTCTCCTGAGCACGTCCTGTTGTGCGCGTTCTCAACAGCAGGCCGTTGAGGAGTCTTCTTCTTCTTCTTTTTTGCTTTACAGCGGGTTGCAGACTTATAAGTGCATTACCGCCACCTATCTCTCAAATGGACCATTGACACTCTATCTACAATCTCAATTAGGGAACCTTTTCATAGTACCAGAACTAACTGTGGAACTACCCACTTTTGGGTGTTTTCATATCACCAGAACTAGGTGCGATTTTAGTACCGGACTGCCTTTTTCAAGAACCAAATTAGCTCCTACTCTGGAGCAGGGTCTAACCAGCACAACTGGTACTAACCATGACGTAAGTAGACATTGATTGGCCAGATGTGTTTGAAAATGTCCTCACCTGCCATGAATTAAAATGCTGTAACATACTGTAAACATTCGGTCAACATTTTTCGCAAGTATGATGAACAGCGATAAAGGGACGGACGCTGAAGTGCTCTTAGTCCTCCTTTCCATTCTTTCAGTGCTTAACTTATATATCGACATTCCATGTCCATTATTGTGAAACCCATTAGACACAACAGAAAACACAGCTCCGATCACAGCGTCCTCCATCCTCCTGTTGTTAACATTCTTCTTCTTTGTTAACATTGTTGAACATCGCACACAAATAAAAATGGCTGTCGACCAGCTAACATCATTTACTAGTACACACTCTTGGTGCGAATGCAACTCTTTAAATGGTGCTGGGAAATAGTTCACACAAAATCGTTCCAGTACTTTAATACTGTACATTTAGTTCTGGAACTAGAGCGGTGCAAAAGGCCCTAAAGTGACCTTCATCTTGTATGCCCTTGGGGGTAAGCAGATAAACAAATTTTTTTGTGGAATACGATACATTTTTAAAGTATTCTTTGAGTAGAAAGTCCAAAAGAACAGCATTTATTTAAAACTGATTTTTTTTTTTAAAATATGATGTATTTATTATAACCTTAGTACATTTGTATTAGATTCTTTAAAAAAAAGAAAAAGATGCTTTAATATTATATATATATTTATTTATTTTTATTTTATTTTCTGGTACAAGTATTTTTATCTTGTTTAATGATGGAAATAAATAAATAAATACCCATTAAAAATGTATTTTGCTACCAAAAGGCACTAAGTTACTTTAGACAAGTTGTATCACATACTAATAGTGTCTATATTATCATAAAGAATAAATCATAAGAAAATAACTAAAAGTCAGGTTGCTCTGTCTGCAGGCTGTGTGTTGTAAGGATCATATCCACTGCTGCCCACACGGCACCACTTGTGACTTTGTAACACTCACCTGCACTAGCAACACCACATCTGTACCTATGACTGACATTAATCAACCCTCAACTAAGGAGGAACAGAAACAGCACAGGGAAGTGAAAGACAAAGTGGGGAAATACAATAGCAGGGTCCCGTGTGATTTACAAACTTCCTGTCCAGATTACACTACTTGCTGTCTTATTGCAAAAACCAACAAATGGGGCTGTTGCCCTCTGCCTAATGTGAGTGTGATTCAGTTACATATAACACAAGGATGTTTATTTGTGCTAAACATCTTCTAAATTCTCACCAGAGCCATGTTCTGCAGGTTGTTGTTTTACTAAACTACCTGTTTTTCCAGTTGTATCATCATGATATTGAATCTATTCAAGTTTATCTACTGAGAAGGCCCTTTGTTTTAAAGTGTGTTTATAGTTCCAGTTACTTCCGTGTGCGTGCAGCACAGTCCTTACTGACTCGAAAACAGACACCAAGTACAATATTGTTTAAAAATCAAATTTTTTTTTTTTTACTTTTTTTTAAGAAATTATATAGAATAATTTTATTCAACAAGGATGCTTTAAGTTGATCAAAAGACATTTTACACAGTAAAGCCATTTAAAATGTTACATAAAGGTTTCTATATCAAATAAATGCTGTTCTGTGGAGGTCTAAGAATCGTAAAAATAATAATAATAATAATAATAATAATGATTATCAAAAATATTAAGGAGCACAACATTTTCAACTGATAATAAGAAGAAATGTTTCTCAAGCATTAACTCTGCGTATCAGAATGATTTTCTAAAGGATCATGTGACACTGAGTTATGGCTGAAAATGAAAAAAGAATTTTGCCATCACAGAAATAAACTAAATTACATTTACTGCATTTGTTATGAAATAAACACATTTGGGTGAGAATAAAAGACTTTCACAAAGATTAAAATAGTCTTACTGCCCACAAACACTTTTATATGGAAATAGGCTATATGTAATTTGTTTTGCAAATTTTGAAACACACAGAGCATGTTGTGAAGGTCAGATTGCCCATATGTTTTTCATATGTTTTTCTCATTTTCTTTTTTCTCAGGCTGTATGTTGCACAGATGGGGAACACTGTTGTCCGGCTAACTATAAGTGTGATGTGACCAGGGTGTCTTGCATCAGGGGAGATGTGGTGATCCCCTGGTACAATAAAATGTCTGCTCAAAGCACACCGGCACCAAGCTTGGATCTCGGCGCTGTTGAGTGCGATGAGCAGATGAGTTGCTCTGCAGACTCGACCTGCTGCCATCTGTCCACGGGAGAATGGGGCTGCTGCCCTCTTCCTGAGGTAAGAATATGTGTGTATGGACTGGCTACAGAAAATCTACTCATGTTCAATAGATTTAATGCACCTCTTCTATGCCCTAGGCTGTTTGCTGCCCAGACCAGGAGCACTGCTGTCCCAAAGGCTACAGGTGTGACCTGCGTAGACGCTCCTGCATAAAAACCAGCTGGCTGCATGTGGAAAAAGTCCCACTTGCCCACATTGATGACCAAAAGCCACAGTCGAGCGTCACAGAAAATGACATTCAGTGTGGAGGTGGACATAATTGCAAAGACAGTGAGACATGTTGTCCAACCTCCAAGACCACCTGGGGCTGTTGCCCATCCCCAAAGGTAATGCATTAAACAATAAAACCTTTAC
This sequence comes from Carassius gibelio, assembly GCF_023724105.1. Classification (NCBI taxonomy): domain Eukaryota; kingdom Metazoa; phylum Chordata; class Actinopteri; order Cypriniformes; family Cyprinidae; genus Carassius; species Carassius gibelio. The sequence goes on along the minus strand of NC_068398.1, from coordinate 21,590,857 downwards.
CCAGAAATTCATTTTTACCATTAGCGAAGTTATTTGTGTGTTATTTTAAGCATAAAACAAGAAGAAAAACACATTCAAATATTTTTGCAAGCACATACCTACTTGAAACTAGTTGCAGATCTTCAAAGGTAAAGTATTAAACCATCATTTACTCACCCCCACGTTGTTCCAAGGTTTCTTTTTTTGGGGGAAAACAAAAGGAGATATTTTGGTTCTATATTTTTTTGTCCTTACAATAAAAACCATTGGGCTCTGATGTTGTTTTGAACACCAATGAGCTTCATTATACACACACAAATAGTTGAAACTTTTTTAATAGTATAGGTCCAATATTATAAAATTCATTTGAAGAAGTTAATGGGTTAAAGATGTCAGTTTAGAGTTCCAGTGCATAATAGTTGTATGGAAGAATTAACTAATATGTTCATGGAAATGAGCACACTGTCCTGTGATTTCAGTTCTGTTGACTTTTCTGTCACTTTAAATGCTGGTCAAAGAGTAATGTTAATCTATTCTTGTCCTTGTACTTTCTCTTACTCCTTTCTTTCCTTTGTTATCGCTGTCTCTAAAGGCCGTGTGCTGTGACGATATGAAACACTGCTGCCCTGCTGGATACAAATGTGGCGCGGGTGGAACTTGTACTTCAGCTGTAGGCTTTGACTGGAACAACTGGGACAACTGGAGGGTGTTCTTCTCCAAAAATAATCGAGCTATTACTCTATAAAAAAAGATTTATAAAAATATAAAATAAAAATTTTACATTTATCAAAGTACTAATTAAAGCTAATCAGAAAGTTTAATGCAAAGGCTGATTTTTTGCAGTTTCATTAGAGCTGACTATGATGGCTAATATGTTTCCATTGTCTATCAGTAAAACTACATTTTATCCACTAAGCCATTTGTACATTTTAAGAAGGTGTCATTATTGTAAAGTGTACATTGTTCATAGCTGTGCATAGTTTCCTGCTCAGTTTTATCTGAAGAATTATTTGACTATGGAAGGATGGAAAGATGTAACACATACTGAAGCATAGATGACCTCTAGTGGCTGGATTTAATTCATTTTAACTTGGCATGTACAAATTAATACCACAGGCCTCAAAGATTTATAGGTTACATTTGTTCAGACTTGACATCGTGCAGTCTTATGATTATGACACATTTGCCCAGGATAAGGAAACATATTAAATGAATCTCTTCAGATAGCAAACATCACCTTTTCTGTGTAACTTCCTTATTTCAGGATCTTGATTTTTTTTTTTTTACCATGATTTGTATAATTGTCTTTTTTTATTGATTTAAATGCTGGTTATATTGATTGAGAATTGTGACAGATTACAAAAAGTTTTCTGAAGTAAAAATGTGGCCAATCTGAAATCTTGTCAGCTCTAAAAGAGAAATAAAAGAGAGATAAAAGGAAATTGTATTGTGCTCCTTCTTTTCTCTTTCAAATGTATCCAAATTCAAATGTATTCAATTTATTTCAAATTTGCATTAATTAGAATATTTTTAAATATGATATTTTGTATTTTATAAAAAAAAAAAAAATACAAATACAAAGGAAAAATACCATGTCCATTTTTTTTCTCAAAATCAAGGTTGTAGGTTAGAATTAAGGTAGAAATGTCATGTGCTGTGACGGATCAACCAGTTCACCATTTAATTCCGGTTTCACACCACTCCTTTTGTGGGGAATGTAATTTTTAAAAGTAAAAACAAATCCATAAAGGCATTAATCTTTCATGAAATTTGTCTGTATAAACAACTTAGGCTGTAATTTTCTGGGTAATTGGAAAGAAAGAAAAAGAAAGAACAGACCAGCCTAAGCTTATTTGTTTGTCTTACTTAGTTAGAGACAAATTAAGACAAGTTAACCAGAATTTAGAGACAAACTAAGAACAGTACACCAGATTTTAAGTTGATTATTATGCAGATTAATAAGAAAGAACCCGGAAAATAAGGACAATTGAAAAAAAAAACTGGCACAACAGCAACTAACTCATAGCAGGCAGAGGGCATCAGAAATCCCATATAACTGACCAAGAATCCTTCAACTGTCACTTGCTGCAGTTGGGATCTACCAAATCAACCTGAGGTTAGTTTCCCGAAGGTCAACTATTGTCGCAAGTTCATTTGTTCAACAGAACTTGCGACCATAGTTAGCAAACGATGCTTTTGGAACGCACCCCTGGTCGATCGTGCCATGATGGAAATCTGTGCTGGGTCAGGTCAGAACAGTCAAAGGTGTGTTTGACACGCAGTCCAACCCACTGACACTAAGGGCGTTGCGTTAAAACAAACACACAGACAATATGGAAGGAAGAGTAAATATGGACAGAAACGCTCAACAAAGTGCAAAGCCCTCGGTTTAACTGTGTGCGTTTATCTGACGTCATGACGCACTGACGTAAACATCCTGCCCGTGCATTCGTTGATACATAGAACATATTGATAGAACGACGCGTTCGTTGGAACTCTGGTGAGTTGGTTCCACGTTGCCTCAAGATCTCAGTCGTTTCGATTACGTTGCAATGTTTTCTGAAGACGTGAGTGTTACACTGCGCTGCACCTGCTAAAGCGACGGCTGCGTCTATTCTGAATTCACGTTAAAATAGTTGCGCGTCGATTAAGTTGGTCGAGGTTGTTTTCGGTTTAAGGACAGCCAGGCTGTCTGCCTCAACTATCAATCACATGTCGACGGAGGATCTGTCCACTTCCGACAGCGAGGCTGCCTTCGCGGAAGCTGGGGAGCGCTGGGCGCCGGTGGGGGCCGTGGCCAGCCCGGAGGATGAGCAGTGGAAGAGGGGCACACGGGCTGTCTCTGTGTCGTCCGGCGATGCAGACCTGGTGTCCAGGCTGAGGAAGCTGGAGGATGAGCAGGAGCAGCTGAACTCGTCGCTCCTCGCATTAACGTCTCACTTCGCTCAAGTGCAGTTTCGGCTGAAACAGATCGTCCACGCGCAGAGCGACGAGAAAGAGAGGATGCTGCTGGAGCTCGAGGAGTTTGCTTTCAAAGGATGTCCTCATGTTATAGGCTGCAGGGCACAGGATGCTCAGATGCTGGAAAACGCTGTGAGTTCCGTTGATTTCTGTCATAATGATCTCTACTCTGCAGAAACAAACAAAACATAGTAAAAAAAAACAAGATCTCCCAAAACCCAAGACCTGGTCTCTCAGTTTGGTCATAGTCCTGCTAGTCTTTTGAAGGTGTTTGGGCGCTGTGAAACCAGCTGGCAATCCAGATATTACCAGCATGGCCAGGCTGGGGGTCCAGCTAGACCACTTCAAGTTAGCTTAGACCAGCAAACAGGCTTCTCAAATCTCAAATATGACTCAAAACAAGTGCTTCGTAAGGAGAATGGCCTGAAACGGTCTCAAATACATGTGATCTACATCAGGGCTTTTCAATATTTTAGACACCACAGGCCCCAAACATGATCAAAATGTTAGTTATAATAATCTTATATTATTATAACTAACATTTTTGACCAAACTAAGCAAATAAATAATACATCCAACAGTACAGTGATATAATGAGTAGAAAAAGTAATAATGTAACTCAACAGAGAGTAAACAGAGGGTAAATATTTTCCAAATAACTATTTGTCCACAGTGTAATTTGGGTCTTTTTTTTTAACTATGTAATGTCTTCTAAATTATAGGATTGGGTCCCTCACTTGAAGATGATCATGTTTGGGGCCTGTGGTGTCTAAAATATTGAAAAGCCCTGATGTAGATCACATGTATTTGAAATATATATATATATATATATATATATATATATATATATATATATATATATATATATATAATATTATTATTATTTTATATATATCTAAACTTTTCAGTGGTCCCCTATTTGACAAAACATCTGATCCACAGTGTCATCAGTGTTGTTTTTATTTTCAGTAAGCCTTGAATTCTTCAATAGACCTCAAAAAGTTCCTGTAACAATACGCTCCCATCACTTTCCCCTTGTATTTCTTCCTGCTGGAGCATCTTGTTACTGCCATTAAAATGCATTGCTTTCTTTTTATTTCCTCCTCTGCACTCTTTGCTTGCAGGATAAATTGGTGAGTACTATGCACATGACCCTTGTGCAGTCTTTCTTTAATCTTCAGTGTTTACTTTAAGTATTCCTGATATGATAAGAGTTAATACTTGGTTGGCTTTTGTTCAGTCTCTTTTTCTTTTTTATATTAATCAGTTACATTTTTGTTCCCCGGAGGCTCAAACATTCAAGCTTAACAGGACTGTAGTTAAACTATAACTGTGTTGTGTGTGTGTATAGCCATTCTGAATGGCTTTGCATTTCTGGATAAGCAAAGCTAAACCAAATGGAGCAAACTAATTAAAATCTCATTATCCTTCACCAGAGCATATGCAAAAATGTTCAGCTAGCTGCAATGTAAACACTTTTTAAAGCTTCTTTGACTCTGTGTTTGTGTTTTTATAATATGCAGAGTGAAAGAGAGAAGAGGGAACGCTTGGAAGCTCAGAGAAAGAAGCAGAAGGAGCTGATTCTCCAGCTGAAGACTCAGCTTGATGACCTGGAGCGCTTCGCCTACCAGGAGGGCAGCTATGACTCCCTGCCTCAGTCTGTGGTCATGGAGAGACAGAAGGTACATCTGATAATACACTCTCATGCTGCTGACGTCATTCTGAAGATTTATCGGTCAAAGTAATTCCCCTTAAAACCATTGTTTGGACATTTGATTTAGTGTCTGTCCACCTCAATGCTGTAATGTAGGTGATCATTGATGAGCTGATTAAGAAGCTGGATGTGAATCTGAATGAAGACATTGGGAACCTCACTCCAGAGGAGCTGCGACAGAGAGTGGACGCGGCTATAGCTCAGATAGTCAACCCGGCTCGAGTCAAAGAGCAGCTGGTGGAGCAGCTCAAGACCCAGATCAGAGACCTGGAGATGTTCATTAACTTCATACAGGGTGAGGATGTCAATCTCAATTACAGTAAATGTGATGTTATTACAATTGAACAATTACTGTTTTAAAATCTTAGAATGTCAAAGCTGAATTGCAGCACTACTTTTTAAGCAAGTCTTGTAATACAGAATGTTTCGAAGCAGCTTCACAGTAATAAACAGAAAAATAACTGTTTATGTTCATCATTTATGAACCAAATGAAGTTTCGGCTATAAAGTAGCTCTACTGCAGACAATAGTGTCATTATCTAACTTAATTCAGCTTCAGTGTTGAATCAATTCAGTTTAATAACAGTGTCAGTGTTGCAAAGTTCATCAAATATGAAACGACTCAATTGTTGAGCCAGTTCAGTTCAAGTTTGTGTTCGAGAATATTTTCTTAATATTAATCCTCATTGGTTCAGAAAAAAATTCTTAAATGCTGATTTGGTGCTCTGGAAACAATATTAAATATTTTAAATATTAAAAGTTGTGTGGCTTTATTATTATTATTTTTTTACAAAACAATTGTTTAAAGATTGTTGTTGCTCTGTTTAATGTATATTTCTTAAATTAAAGTATCATATATCAATAAAGTAGTGAACAGTAGTGAATATCATTAGGCTTTATGCCACTATCTGCAGAGCCCACTGTACTGGTTTTCTGTGCTTTAAGTTTGATGTGGCTATTTGGAGCAATATAAATACAACTAGATTACCATCCTGATCTTGCTCCGTTCAGATGAAGTGGGGAACCCTCTGTTAAATGATGGTGTGAAGAGCCAACAGGCCCGTGCTGCCGGACCAAACACTGGAGCCACTGGAGGGATGAAGCGAGGTAATTATACTTCACTTCATAATAATTTTACATTTGATTCTACAGCTCGGACGTGTAACTTTAAATCCCTTCTCTCTTTCCAAAGTGGATCCCGAACAGGCCCAGAGGATGCGGGAAACCGGGCTTCAGCTGATCCAGAGAGCCTTAGCGGTGCTGCAGATCTTTGCTCTGAGTCAGTTCGGATGTGCCGCGGGTCACATGCCCCAGAACATGTGGTCTCAGGGTGGCGAGGCTCAAGATTTCGGCCCCCTGCTGCAGAAACTTGAAGGAGCCGTGGAGCGTGTACGCCTGCAAGCCTCCCGCCAGCAGCCCAGCTCTCAGGACGAACACGTGGTCAGCTACTCTGCCTGTCTGACGCCTGGAGGACCTCGGGACGAACTCACCGCTTCTGTGCGTAAAGAACTGGCCTTGGCGCTCCGGGACCTACTGGCCCACGGACTCTACGCTCCTTCTCAAGGCATGAGCCTGGTCCTTGCCCCCATTTCTTGCCTGCTGCCCTTCAGCTCTTCTCCCGAGAGCCTGCATCCCTGGGAACTTTTCGTCAAGTACTATCATTCCAAAAATGGCCAGGCGTTTGTGGAATCGCCCGCCCGCCAGCTCTCTCAGTCCTTCAGTTTACCTGTAGGGGACGGTCCTGTGACGGTCACACCCAAGCAGTCTCTGTTATGGGCCATCCATACGGTTCTTAAAGAGCATGGGCGATTCAAGCGCAGCGCAGACTCTGAGTTTAAGGCCTTGGTGTGCATGGCGCTCAATGAACAGAGGCTTGTGTCCTGGCTCAACCTGCTGTGTAAGTCTGGGACACTCATCCACTCACACTACCAGCCCTGGAGCTACATGGCCCAGACGGGCTTCGAAGGTGCCCTGCGTATCTTGGGCCACCTCAGCCATCTCAAATTCAGCCTTCCTGTAGATCTGGCTGTCAGGCAGCTTAAAAACATCAAAGATGCATTCTAAGCAAAATAAATAAATGGGAATTTTGTTGGGTTGAGGGAAAAGGGATAACCATCCCAACCCTCATAATCTTAAAAAATATATATAAAAAATAACACTATTAACACTAATAGAAATAACACTAACAACATTATATATAAAATTAATTTCAATCAACTTAAAAGATGCTCCCAGATCAACAAGTACACTGGAATTAAAAATTGGAAATGAAGCAACTTGTGCACTTTCTTGAGACTCCGTTGGGTCTGTTGCTGTTGCTGAAGAGGATGATGATGAAGGCAGGTTTTAATATGCTGCATGGGTCACAACACAAAGGAAATGTGCTCTGTTTAGTGTCCCTGAGTAAATGCCTCTACATTACCTTTGAATGGATTTGTTATGCTAAGCTTTTACCAAAATCAGCCACTATGTAGAAGAATGAGTTATTACTTGAAGTCTTTTCAAGGGCCATTGCAAATGTTTGAGATCTACAGCACTACAGTATCTATATAACATATTCTACACACACACACAGTGACAAAATAGTGACTAATCTTTTTTGGTTCTAAATTTATGTAGCCAAATGCCCTCATTTTCTGAGCTTGTACTACATTATTTTACAGTGGTTCACAGACAAATCATAGGATGTTTTAATTAAAGATTGGATTACAGTTGCATTATTAAGGGTCATTGCATTTCAAACAGTGGCATAGCACATATCACTGGTTCATTGTTTTATTGCATCTTTCTTAGGTCAAGCAACACACTCAGGTCATTCTGAACAAACAAAAAGATGTTCATTAGTGTTTGTAAATCACTGGAAAACCACTTCTCTCTCCCTAACTCCTTTCCACAGCCTGGCCCTTCCAGCCAGGTGACACCTTAAAAATGATTGTAGAAAACTGCATCTTTGTTGTCGTGCTGCCCGCTCGCCGGAGGACATGAACAGCATGTGAACTGAATGAAATGAGGTCATTTGCTGAATATGTGTCTGATATGCTGTGCATTGGAACTGACTGAATTATTTATGGCCTGTTTTGCAATGCCAGCATTCAGAGGCTCTGCTTGAAAACCTGCCGTTTCTGTGCTTTGTCAATCCTTGTTTACTGTTCTGAAATATTGAATGTACAATCCTTGGGATTGTATCGTGCTACTGTAGCTGATCTGATTCCAGGTTCCTTAAACCACTCTGAATACTGATTCACTGATACGTTCATCAAGTAAGAAGGGACTGTCTGCTACCCCATATCATGGAAATGGAATCTGTACTCTGTGTATTTCTCTGCAGCATTAGAATATGGAGGAATGGTTGTGATGCATTTATTAAGGCTGCTTAGCTAACCCTTATTTAATGTAGTCTCCCCCACCCCATTCTTTCCTTTATTTTCTTCTTTTTTATAGTAATATATCAGTTTGAATACATGCTTGGGCCTATTTTGATGTCTATTTGTTTGTTTTGTTCTATCAAATCTATTTAAGAAATTATTATTGTCTTTGTACCTCTTCTTAGAAAGAAATAGACTATCAATTATTTCACTAGTGATTTCAAATCTGGGTCAATTACATTCCCTTTTATAAAATTTGTGCCATCGTTTTTGGATGTTGTGATGGTCTCTTTTCAGTAATTTCATGGATTAAATGTTCCGAATGCTCTATGAGTGGGTCACATTTACTTTTTCTCTCTTCTCTTCAGCTCTCTTTTATAGAAGATGTAATTTTATTTTATATTTATATTAATAGTAGTAATTGTGGTTATAGTTGTAAGTTTTTATTCAATTTCATGTTAGTCAGAATTTAACTGAGATTTGTCTTCTATTCAATTTCATTTGCATTTTTGTATTTCTGAAAACTAGAACTGTAAATTGAATGTGAAATTAAGGATTTAGAATTATAATCACAAGAAATTCTAATTGGATTTCTGAATTTGAATTGAGGCAGCAAGATGCAGAACACTAAATGAAGAAATATATAATTAAAATAGAATAAAATGACAAGAAATTAATAAAAGTACACTAAGCGTATTTTTTAATTATTATTATTATTTTAAATAGCCAATACACTATCATAAACGCGAGGTTTTTTTTTTTTAATCAAATGGCTACAGAAATACATTTACATTCAAACAATAATTAAAGTTTCATGAAAATAATATGATGACATTTACGCTTTATTACGTATTTTTTTTCTTTGAACTTTTCAAATCAACACCTTACTTACACGTAAAGTTACTGTTGCTTACTTTTTTGTACAAAATGTACAAGAGCAGGGAAATGAAGAGACATTTTAGAGAGAGAGAGAGCAATAGATATTTATAGATATTGAACACTTGCTTAGGAAATAAAAAATGTGAAGAAACCATAGACTGTATAAAAACATAGGCAAAGGAAAAAGGCATAGATCAGTGGTGTGCACTCCGTAGAACAAATCGACGGAAGTACGTCACTCGCCGTAAGTGTCAAGGGTCACGCTCGCCCGTTCTACTTCCTTTCCCGATCTCGTCGGCCATAGAGCACCATCAGTAAGTGTCAGATATGAGAAAACAATCCGTGAACATCGATAAAGAAATAAAACCCGAGGGCTTCCTTTCACGCTGCTTATAGAGCGAGTATCCCTGTCGAGCTCTGAAAGTGTTTATCGTCTGAATATTCCGTGTGCATGAGATGATGATAGGTTTAGAGTTCCCTACGTCTCCCTGCTTCAGACAGGATCGCCTTCCTGTCCCCGTCCACGAGCGAATACGTGTATTATTATTAATTTTACACCTGTGCAAGAAGCAATATGTGAACCCGATCAAATAAAGTTTATTTGTTATTCCGTGATCGTCTCCATACAGCCATTTATTTATCATTTAGCACAATGCTATGTTAAGACCGATCGTATTTTATAAACGTGTTGCCCAGAAGATACAGCTTACATTTCAGATCTGTGCTTCTGGAGATTTGCAGTCCACATGTCATATAATAATTAATGTTTTTCAGACATGGGCAAGTTTATGAAGCCTGGTAAGGTGGTGATGGTCCTGGCTGGACGCTACGCCGGACGCAAAGCTGTGATCGTCAAGGTATCTTCAGTATTTCACGGTGTGATGTGAGTCGTGTTGAGTGTGTGTGCTGACACTGTTGTGCTCTCTTCAGAACATTGATGATGGCACCTCGGACCGTCCTTACAGCCACGCTCTGGTCGCAGGCATCGACCGCTACCCTCGGAAAGTCACCACAACCATGGGCAAGAAGAAGATTGCCAAGAGGTCCAAGATCAAGGCCTTCGTGAAGGTGTTCAACTACAACCACCTGATGCCAACCAGGTATGTAGATCCTGAACAGTCAGAGGAGTCTGTGCACATCTTCATACAGCTTCCGTATTAGAATTGACAGATGTTTTCAGAGTAAGGCAGATGTTACACAGGGCAACTTTCTGAGTAGTATTGCTGGCAACGGGTAGCCAGGTGAGACACAGGGCCCACACGACCGATCTAAAGTATCCAGAAAGATATTTGTTACCCATTCCCAGTGGGGAATGAATTTTCAGCATCATTACCTCCAGTCTGCAGTGTCACATGATCTTTCAGAAATCATTCGCTGCTCAAGAAGTACTACTTATTGTCAGTTTTGGAAATAGTTGTTGACATTTTGTTTTGGAATTCTTTCAATGAATGGAAAGTAAATGAAAATGTCTTTGTGATTTGATCACTTGAATGAGAACGTGAAGAATAAAAGCACTGTTTTCCAAAGAAAGCCCTGCTGAGCCTAAACTTTGAACAGTAGCGTGTATATAGACACAGTGTTTGATGACTGATTCAGGTTGAGTTATGGTTTTTATTATTATCTTTGTGTAGTTGAACTATTGATGAAGATAATACAAAGAAATAATAAGGTATGACACTCCAATTTGCAGTATCAAGCAGCAGTTTTGTACAGCTAAAAAAAACACATCTGATTACAGCGATGTGGATGTTTGCATGAGCTCTGCTTGTAACATATTTTAAGAGAGACTTTTGTGAATAAAATTATCCAACAATAAAACATCGTATCACATACCTTTTGTTTATTATCCACATAACATACAAAAGGAGATGTTTGGCGGAATGATGTGCTGTCACCAATGAAATGGTGAATGAGTTTCCCTGTCTGTCATCTCCTGTGTGCCAAATATACTTATTTGTATAATAATTGGGATTTATATATTGGGATTTTCAAAAGCTTTAGTGATTACCTTTATTTGTTAGAATATAAAGAACTCAATATCTTAACTAATCACAAAAGCTGAGTTATGTCTACTGATTAAATTATGTATATTTATCTAGTTAATGTATCATCTTTCCCCAGATACTCTGTTGATATTCCTCTGGACAAAACTGTTGTCAACAAGGATGTTTTCAGGGATCCTGCCCTGAAGCGCAAAGCCAGGAGAGAGGCCAAGGTTAAGTTTGAGGAGAGGTATGTTTTTATCATCGGATCTTGACTACTCAATTTTACAATTAAATTGAAAATTTTTGATTGTTAATGCTTACATGTTACGTTAAGGACTAATTAAAACTTCATAAAAACGTCTCATTGCAGTGTAGTGTGTAGACATATGTTTGATGCAGAAAAAGTGTTGTCAAGTTTACTCAGTCTTGTGGGTTTAAACTAGTGGTGCAACGGATCGGATCATTTTCTGATCAGCGAAAAAAGTTAGCTTTTTAATAATTACTGAAGGTTTCAAGTGCTTCTTGGCCACAGCTTAAACTACATGCTGCACTAATGAATTAATGAAATAAACTAATGACAAATTACATGCATGGATGAATACACCCTAGTTACTAGTAAAGGCAGTGACACTAGTATTTAGGTGTGGAAATGTAATAATTGTAAAATAACACAATAGTGTTCTTCACTGCATAAGTTAAATATAGCAGACAGAAGCAGGTATTTATACACTAATCCGGCAAAACACGGAAGTAAAGCAGCGCCGCCATTACTGCATGCCTTGCTGCTAAGGAAGTAGCAGAAATAGCTTGTTGGTCCTGTAGGCGGCTGTAGCAGATGTTAGCTGTACGAAACGTTATTTTTTTATGTAGTTTTTTTAGAACGTATACTGTCCAGTGATGCCGGGAAGAGCGTGTTGTGTGGTTGGCTGTTTTAACAACAGCACAAAACTACAGGCCTGGAATAAAACCGCTTGTGAAATTTACGAACGGAGTTTTGTAAATTTATCGTATTTATTGTTTGTATTTCATAATAAAATTGACAATCTAAGGCCGGTGACACACTGGCTGCGTGGCGTGAGCACCGCGTGTCTGAAGCGTCCCAGAAGCGTGGCGGATTCTGTGTCTTTACACACCAGAAGCGTGCCTGACGCGGCGCTGGCGCGCTGCTGCTGTAGAGGGAGACCGTTGACAGACCAGGCTCATGTCTTCATTACAACAATACATACTTTTTTTTTACACACCTACACCTATGCCTACTGATAAAGGACACCGTCAAAAGTATTGACGGCGAAATAGATTATGTTTGACAGGTGCAATATTTGAAAATCGATAATTTATTTATTTTTTAAATTACATTTATATCTGAATTTATGTCAACCTATAGAATTTCAAATATCAAAATATCAGGAATTCATATGTATTTGTGTACAAAATGACATTTAAACACATTTTCCTATTATATTTTGCCTGGAAAAGCTTCCAACACCCGCGCGTGTCGCGGTAAAAATAGGCGTCGGTTCTATTTCTAGCATGCAAGCGTTTTCCGTGCGGCTCGAGCCGCGCCTGAGACGCGCGTCTCACACAGGCGGTCTGTAAGCTCTAACCTGTTAACATGGGAGCCGAATTAAAAACCGACACGCCACCCGGCTGAGACGCTTGCGCCACGCATCCAGTGTGTCACCGGCCTAAGAGCTGAGGCTTTTTTTTTTTCTATCATAAGTAACCTGCTCTGTCTAGTCTGTCGGTCTCCGTGTCCTCTTTGCTTCGATTTTTCTGTGCGTGGGAAAATGGATGTGTGGTGTGAGAGAGCGTCAATTGCGTGTGTCTCACATTTTATTGCATTTGTATTAGTTGTCTGAAGAGTAAAAAGTCGTTCTGACTAAAAGGGGGAAAAAAATATTAATTGGGTCGGTTGGATATTATAAATTATATAACTGATATTATAAACACATAACAATAATATTTTTAAGGATGGCCTAATAGGTATTTGAAACTTATGAAGCTTGTTGAACATATTAGCAACACAGCTAGTAATGACAGCGTTTGGTTTTGTTGTCATCAATTAATACACTTAATTTCATTACATATTTTCACATTATTACACTATGTTGTCAATAAATGACCTTTATCAGTAAGTTTTGGCCACTGCCTGACATCATCTACCCAATGTTCCCTTTCACCATTTTCTTTAATGAGCAGGATCCGCTTTCATTGAAATGTCATTAGAGTGCACCGGCAAGTGTCACACCGTCACACTTCGCAGGCACGCAGAAATGGCGGCAAGGAAGATGGCTGCGCCCATAGAGTTTGCGGCAGATTTGTGTATAGGCTGCTGTCTCTTTAAGACCGAATGCACATACCTAATATACTGACACACATCTGCTTGCTTTCTCAGCTGTTTCAGTTCACTTAAGACATTACTGACTGTGTTTACCAGAATACTTGCCAAAATGGGTATTTTAATATAACTGTGTATGTTTCCGCTCAAAGAGAGTGAATGATGAATCAATCTGTGTGCATCGTTCCTCTCTGTTTCTCTGCGTGTGCTTGATTCGGATGTGTGCGGAAGAAAAGTGGAAGAAAAGCGTGTGCATGCTCTTTTGCTCTAATGGTTTAAAATGGTTTGAATGGGTAAATTGGCAGGAAAAAAAAAACACATGCAAACGAAAAACTTTATATGATGGTTAAATGTAACCGGTAATCCACAAACCGCAAGCGTGCCGAACCGTACGAGTCATCTATGATCCGTTGCACCCCTAGTTGAAACCCACATGCTGACTTGTGTTCAGAGAGATGACTGTAGGAACAGTTTGATCTTCTTGGGCACTGTACATTCTATTTGCTTTGATACTCTCAGTATGATAAGCATGTATTGTCCTGCATGTGTTGATAAGTGAATGTTCTCTTCTACAGATACAAGACAGGCAAGAACAAATGGTTCTTCCAGAAGCTCCGATTCTAAGTTTTCATTGGTTTCACAAATAAATCTGTAAAAATCTCACAAAGTGGTCCTTGCCTTATTTCTGTTGGTTTTAGATTATTATCTTGTATTACTCATGATATTAGTCTTTCAATTTATTTCATATATTGCTTGATGCGTTTATAATTTCTCATTATTGCCATCAGGGTCCTCTGTCTTGTTTGAAGTAACTGTTCACATTGTCATCATTTAGAGTGTTGCATCACGTAAAAGATTTGTGAACAAGATTAACAACTGTAATACAACTAATACATGAAATCATTTAATTGATTGAATTGAGACTTGTCATAGCACCTGCATATTATTGCTCTTTTTGTTGACATTTATAAGTTGCTTTGGATAGAAGCGTCAGCTACATGACAAAATGTAATAACACGCTGCATAACAAATAGCTTAGTGGTAATCAGAGGTGTCAAGTAACGAAGTACAAATACTTCGTTACTGTACTTAAGTAGAAATTTGGGGTATCTATACTTTACTTGAGTGATTATTTTTCAGCCGACTTTTTACTTCTACTCCTTACATTTTCAGGCAAGTATCTGTACTTTCTACTCCTTACATTTTAAAAATAGCTTCGTTACTGCTGTTTCATTTCGGCTTGTTTACATTCCGGCTTGTCATCATTAATAATAATAAAAAAAATAAAAAAAAACCTATCCAGATAAATCGCGCCATCCGGATGGAGTGAATTTGATTGTGGTTGGATGAGAAGTATAAACATATACCATTCTGACACCCTATTGGTTTGTACGCGATCCATCGCACCTGCACATGACACAAATCAGATCACACTCCAGCAAGGACATAGACAGTTTTGGGTTCGTTTATCAAAAAATATATTTCTTAAAAGTAGGGTTGGGTATGGAAACGGTATCCGATCGCCTCAGAGTCAGTCCGCTTAAATTTCACATGAAACCAGCGTCAGACCGGTCTCCTCCCGTCTTTCAGCGCGCTCTTCAATCCGCAGAGGCGCAGACCGCGAACGGAGCAGCGCATGCGCACTTAAACAAACAGAGAACACAAGGTGTGTGTTTATCGATAGATTGTTAGAATATCCATATCTGTGCAGTTCTTTGTCATAAATACAGTTTACAAAAGGTCACGAGGTAGCAGTCGGTTTCTTATCTGTAAAGTTTTCGCTCATCACACCACAGCCGTTTCCTCCAGCGAAAATCTAGCCCTTAACACATGAACGAACACATACTTTAATTACACTTACTTAAATATACTTAATTTAATCATACGGACTTTATACATACACTACTGTGCAAAAGTCTTAGACACTTTAGTATTTTCACTTAAAAGAATGGTGTTCGGACAGTTATTTATATATTTTGCTGTAGTGTGTCAGTATAAAATATCAGTTTACATTTCCAAACATTAATTTTGCCGTTGTCAGACTGCTTGTGCATTCAAAATCGCACTAGATTATTATTAAAATTAATGGCAAACTGATATTTCCAACTGACACACTACAGCAAAAGATATAAATAACTGTCTTAAAACCCTTTTTGGGGAGAAAATACTCATTTTTCCATAAGACTTTTGCACAGTACTGTATTTTAAAAACGACATTGTTGCTACTTTATAAAGAATGACCATACAGTAATTCACAGAACTGATTTAAGACAGTGACAGACAGCACTCATCTTAACTAAATATCAGAGTGAGTGACAGAGATACAGTAGAAACATTATGTGTGGTTTTGTATTAAATAATGACCCAGATTGTGAAATACATTTATTAGGCTTAGATTAAGGGAAGCACAACTTGCACAACAAGCTATGGATTTATTTAAAATATTTGTAATGTTCTTTAAAGTTATCCATAGTTTTTTTTGTGGTTCTTTTTTTTAAAGTATCGGTTCAGGCACCGTTTAGGAGCCGGTACCGTTTTAAAAGTATTGAAAAGGCACTGGACCCTACTTAAAAGTTATTATTTCTCACTGGCTCATTTACCAAATGAGTGCTTTTTCTTCGTCCTCCACACATTAAGCTACTGTAGGTAGTTCGGTGGCGAGACGTTTGAATAATTTAGCGTTTTCGATTGACGATGCGATTGACAAAGTTGTGATAAGTAGGCTATACCAACTTTGTAACTCGTTACCCCCCAACACTGGACATAGCAGACGTATGGACCAAATACAAGAAGCTATCAATCAAGAAAGTATCAGGATTATGATTTCTTTTTCAGTTTTAGTTTTTGATTAATCACTTGGATTAATCATTCATTTTGACAGCACTATAATGTTTACTGTAAATAGACAACCATACAAGTGTAATTGTTACTAAGCCTGTACCAATGTTCTTGTCCATTGCCCTCGCAGATTCCTGCAGCTAATCATGGATGTACATAAACATTCCATTAAAAGTTATTGATGACAAGCCTCTGAAGTTTGACTTTTTGCACCATAACAATACTTATTGGCAACTAGTCATCATATCTCTAGTCCTTTAATGTATTTGGATTGTACTAAAGTGCGTTCATTTTAAATGGGCATATATGCGGCTGAGGAAGACCTGAAGGTCGAAACGTTGCTTGATTAAATTCCTCTGGAGCAGTAGTTTTCAGTGTTCAGACTTCACTTCTTTATTTGTCTATATCATTCAGTTGTCTTGCACCTGTGTCCTAATTGGATGTTTGGGATGTGCACACCATTTTTGTATTTTCATATATGCGGCTGAAACAGGAAGCCTAGTGCATCCCAAATTTTTCAACATGAACATTTTAATATAACATTATAGTCATTATGGCCTATGGCCTTTAGAAAAATGTTTTTTTGAGGAGGGGTAGTGCACAATAGGCCCCTGTGGTGCGGCCTAAGCTTTTGTTCTTAATGGCATTTTTTTCCCCTTACATTACTTTTACTTTTATACTTTAAGTAGTTTTTTAAACCAGTACTTTTACACTTTTACTTGAGTAAAAAGCTTGAGTTGATACTTCAACTTCTACAAAAGTCTTTTTAAACCCTAGTATCTATACTTCTACTTGAGTAATGAATGCCAGTACTTTTGACACCACTGGTGGTAATGCAGACCAACACGTTTTAGTTTCCACAACTGTTTTAAACTCTTGAATATTGGAGCCATATAATAGCAAAGGCATCACGGTGACATCCACCCTATGACCGCTACGTTTGCTCGAAATGGATGACCTAACCTGTTGATGCTGTGTTTGACAATGAACTGCAGAATCGCAAAATAAACCTTTTGCTGTAACCCTGATTGTGATTTCTCTCTGCATGAAAAAAAAAAAAAAAAGACAAGCTTATAGTGTTAATTAATTTCATGCTAGTGTGAGGGAAGTGATCTCTCAGGACTTGAGAGTGAAACCTTTTAATAAACCTCTTGAGGTTGTAAGGCAGAAAACAAGCCTGTGTTTCTGTTCTGTATATTGTGAAAGTATGTAATGGAGTACTATGACAAAGTGAATGTGGTTATAGTCATGACTGATCATGGGAAAGCTGTAGTTCTGTACACAAAACGGAGACCTAAAACCTTAATGAAAGTTAAATTGTCATGTTAAAGGGATAATTCACCCCAAAATTTTCCATCCGGGCCTGTATATATTTATATAGTCTGATAAGCATAGAATATGTTTTAGACCAAACCGTTTCTATTTGTTCTTTTGACAATTTTCTACATTACGAGTAAAAATGTATTTTGTCAACGCAAGTTATCCAGGTCCAAAAATATATTTTAAACTTATTTTGAATAGCCATTTTGAATATGTAACTGAACTGAATATGTAATTTATACCTATCCCTATTTGAGATGGCCTTGGTCTTGGATGCTATTGGTCTCCTTTAAAATATTTAATAAGAAAGAAAATAAACATTAAAAGAAAACAAGATTTTTCCAACAAAATAGTTAAAGCTATCAATCTCTCAGTTTGGTAAATGTCCTCATGTTTGTGGATACCAGAAGGAGGAACTTGCGTATATTTTCCCCTGCGACCTTAATCATTGAAATGTATAACAATGCTTCTGCAGTCCATTATAGCATGTTAATAACCTTATTAATAAACTATTAATGTATTTCTTATGTAACTTTTTTTTTAAAGTCATATATATCATGTTTCTATGGTACGCTGTCTAATAATAATTTCAGTTGATAGCAGACATCCAGAAATATAAATATGCGTGTTCAATTTACTCCTTTCCTCTATAGTTCTTACTGCCTAGAGGACAACGTGACACGATTAGCCCATTTCTTTCTCGCTTCATGACACAAACAACCCTGAACCGTTGGTGTATTTGGCAGCAGATCGTCCGCCAGGGGACGCCGTGTGTTTTGATGTACAGTACACCCGCTGCGACGCGCCGCTGTGCGCATTGAGACGCTCCGAGCGCGCGACGGAGGAGCCTCTCAGTCTCGCTTCAGAATGACACGAACAGAACCGATGCGCGGAAACCCTCCGGTTTAGACAAAAGGTGAGTTGTCTGCACGAGCAGCCCTGCTTACTCCTTGATTGCACTGCCATTTCTGCTCCATTAGCTTCAAAAGCGCTCGGTTGCTATCACTGCTCTGTAGGCAATGTGCCATCTTGCGCCATTGCTCTTAATGCGATCAAGCGCACAGCTCATGAAACTGGGCTGATGCAGGAGAGTCATCTAATCATCGAGACCTTTTACAGCCGTTTCAGTTTATTTGTAACCAGTAACGTTAGCAGTAACCAGGCCAGTTATAGTCTGTTTTTCGGGACAGGCAAAATGTTAGCTACCCATGATTTGGTCAGCTTCCTCGCCTTGCGTTTCTTTTGCGTAAACAGGACGTTTTGTTCTTTGTTTTTGAATTTCGTCTTGTTTTCCTTGGCTCAAAGATACAACGTTAGCAGTCGTAACATTTTTCAAACCTATTACTTTTAATGTAATTTGTGACCGTTTAGGCCACAGATCCAAGTCACGAGGGTCATTTTTTGGGAATTGAGATTTATACATCGTCAAATAAATAAGACATTTACAAAACATCTTCATGGAACATTATCTTTACTTAATATCCTAATGATTTTTGGCATTAAAGAAAATAAATTTTGACCCATATAATGTTTTTTTGTCTGGCGACAGGTTTTGTGCTCCAGGGTCACATGACTCTACTTCTAATGTTAAATGTGTCTTAAATGTTTAGTAAAATATTCTGATGTAGATTAGAAAATATGAGGGGGAAAAAAATAAGATTAAATATTATGACTTTTGCTACATTCATTTGGCAAGGCATTATCTGAATTAAGATTGTCTTGATTCAGTGCGATCTATACATTTGTCTGATTATTTTCAAAGTGAATATGGTGTTTTTTTTCAACTAATAATTTTTTACTAGTCATTCTCTCAATGATCTAGTTTTTCTGCATATGCAGTAGTATTTGTATTGCATCATCTATGAGCTGTGCTTGATATTTTGGAAGAAGGGATGTGAAGGAGTGAGTTAAGAGCTGTTTAGGGTTTGTTTTGCAGCCCTAGAGATGATGGACTGCACTTCAATGGTTCTTCTGGAGTGTCTTAACACATGAGATAGATCGAGGGGTTTGCACTGATGAACGTTACAGCATTGCAGCAGAAATATATGACTGTGTATTGGCAGCAGCCCCCTGTACTTCATAATTCCATCATTGTGCTCATTGATAAATACTATCTGCTCTGTTCCTCTTTTAGTTAGTTGCATATGGATTTTCCTTTCTGTGTCAGTAGCCTAAAGCTGTACTATTTGCTCTAGCTTTTGTATTTTTTTCAGTATTGTAGGAGGTAATACCAGTCTGATGATTAAAATTCTCCAGTCCTCTACCCTCTACTAGTAAGATGCTATTTCCTTATGTCTTGTGTATGAGTCTCTGTAACATGAAAGAAGAGATTTTAAAGTGTGTTGACGAGCAAACAGTCTTGATTCATTTTTCCCCCTTATACAATGAAAGTCAATGTGAACCGAAACTGTTTGTCACTAAGATTTTTCAAAAATATTTTATTTTATGCTCCGTGGAATACAGGCCTGAAACATGAAAACGTGAGCAAATGCTGACAGATCTGACTTGCATTGACTTGCAAATGATGCCAGTCTGCCCAAATCTTCGACACTGAACACATTGCATGGTGCATGCATCCGGGCTGCACTTGGGGTCGGTCAAAGTCACATGCTAAATTGTGTCTTATACTGGGGCTAAGGGGCGGGTGAACCACCCACGGCTCTGTGCTCAATAGATAAGATAGCAGTACACTATTGCTTAGCCATTATGATCATCACTGCCTCTAGCGGTTGCTTTCTCTTAATATCTGAATACATTACGCTGTTATTCAGAGGACTGAGTAGATCAGCAGGTCTCCCCGATGATAGGAGCTATAAAACAGGACCATGAAATGAAATGTAAGCTTAACTTGAGTGTTTAGAGGAGTGCTCCGTTGTGTTTCTCAGGTGGGCCGGCAGGATGGGGGAAGGGCCCGTGGTCAGGCCCTCGGCTGCTATCACACCCATGCAGCAGATGCTGGCGTCTGGCACTGGGGCTCTACTAACATCTCTTTTTGGTGAGAAGAATCATATCTCTATTCAGTAGAAATTCTGAACATGTTTGTAATATCTTAAAAGCTTAAAAACTTATTTCAGAAACATAAAAAAAAAAATGTACTGACCCCAAACTTTGGAGTGATACTGAATGTAATCTAATTGTGTTCATAAAGTGGCCTAACTGGGTTGACAGTTTTATAGTTTAATTTGACATTGGAAGCTTTGTGCTTGTGCAAGCCTTATACTTCAGAGATGGAATCAAAATGCTAACTTTTGATACTTTTTCTCTTTCTGCAGTCACACCATTGGATGTAGTGAAGATCAGACTTCAAGCCCAGCAAGCTCCCCTCTATCAAGGTACAGATACTAAACTCTTACGTTTTCACAGAAAGAATGACAGATGATTAAACTTCATGCATTTACTCTAGACATGAGACATGTCAGACCAGTTTAACATCAGGGTTTTTTTTTCTACTCCAAGTACGTTTTTAGCTTAAATGTGTGTTTTAAAGTTAAAGTGAATAATTTCTGTGCTACTAACTAGCAACACCAGTTAAAATAGTAAAAATAGTGACTGATTTCAAACCGGTTTCTTATAAAACACCCTTGTCTGTCGCTGCTTGCTAAACTCAGTCCTGCCCCAAACTTACCCCACTGATTGTATCAGCCTTGCTATGTTGTGTCAGTCATAATCCAAACAAAACAAGGTTTTGATAGCACTACAGTGTTTAAATGTTTTGGGCATATTGACGTAGACATGGCTTTACATACAGTTTTCAGTGCATATTAAGCTGGGCTAGAGGAAATTGACCTATTTCTGCGTTTAATACCAGCAAAAATGAATCTACAGTCATTCAGCTTTTTCAAATGAAAAAATAAATGTTTTGTATTTTATTATATATTTTTAAAGTAATTTATTCCTTCTGTGATGGCAAAGCTTAATTGTTCAGTCTTCAGAGTCACATGATCCTTAAAAAAATCTGTCTAATATGCTGATTTAGTGCTGAAAACACATTTATTATCAGGTATCATATTATAAATGTTGAAAACTGCTTAATGTTTTTTTAGAATTCTTTGGTGGCAAAAGCATTTCACATAAATATCTTTGGGAACATTATAAATATATTTACTATCAATTTAGATAACAAGTTTAACTTCTCTTTTATTCTTATATAAAGTCTACTGACCCCAAACATTTGAATGGTAGTCTAATAACCTGCTGTAAGCTTTTGATAACAGTGCATATAGCAAATGCAAACCAGCATGAGGCCTATGAGATGTCTTTCTATCTCTCTCTCTCTCTCGTAGCTGTAGCATCAGAGTCAAGGCCCTGGGCTAGGGTCATCCATCCTTCAAAATGTGAGTACTGTGTGTGAACTGTATGGTCCCCTCCCAAAGCCCAGAAGCTCGCTTCACTAACCAGCTCTCAAAGAATTCCCAATGCACTCTGCAAAACTACTAAATCACATTTTGGCTTATATACTAGATCTGTGAAGGGCTAAACCCAATGTCACATTGCAGACAGACATGACAAATGTGTGCATATGTAAAAACGTCAACAAGATGGAAAAAAATGCATTCAAAAATTATTCCGAGGTCTACTCTGCTGTATGTAAATGTTTATTCAGCGTGTTTATAGCAGTGGCCATTAACAGAACTCATTAGGACAAACTAAGATCCAAGCCAGGTAGATCTTACCTTGAAGCTGTTTTGTGTAATGTCCAGAAATAGTACGAAGACTGCTTGTTTTTGTTAGAAGTTTCTTTCTTTTCCGTCTCTTTGCATTGTTGCAAGGTAACAGAAGTAGCAACAGATCTTCTTTTTTTCTATATCGTGACATACATTTGAGTAAAACAGATTATTGAACATGATAGTGACTTCATTGCCTATTCAGTGGTTGTTGATTGGCTGGAGGCAGATCTGAATACAAGCTTGCTGTCAGTTGTAAGAAAGTGGTCAGGGTTTAAGCGGACTTAAGTCCAGCATATGTCACCAAAGAGAAGTCTGCTGTTTCACTGGAAGATTGAGTTAAGCTAATTTGTTTTTAAAAAGACACATTATATGCATGTATGGATTGTGCACAGATCAACATCAAATTAGATCAATAACATACATTTAGAAAAAAAATGAATTTGTCATTTCATGTTGACTTGAACCCATACGATATGTATAGTGCACAAATTTAACAAAGTTTCTGTTTAACCTACCTAATTCTACCTCAACCAATTGCAAGATTAAAAATTGTTTTGAACAAGTGTTTTGAAGTCTTTTTTTTTCATAATTGATCACTGCAATCAGTTCTAAGTACGGTATTTTGGGTACTTGGCCATTGGTAATATATTTGCAAAATGATTGCAAATTAGATTTATTCTGCTGCATTTTGGCTGTCTTCTTAGGGAAATGCTTCCTCTATTGTAACGGGTTGATGGACCATGTCTATGTGTGTCAGAATATGTCGAGCTGCTCCAGCTGGTACAAAACCCCTACACACTTCAGCGGGACCGTGGTGAGAACTTATTCCCATCTTTCCAAACTGTGACCACACACACACACTTGATTAATGATCTTCTTTGTTTGTCAGGATGCATTTGTAAAGATCACTCGTAACGAGGGGCTGAGGTCTTTGTGGAGCGGACTTCCTCCCACACTGTAAGTGCAGCATCATAATGTCAGTGTAGAGTTACATAAACATTAACACCTGTTTTTTGTGTGTCTATTAATAAACCGTGTGCTGTAACTCCAGCTCAGTCTAAAGACTTTGATTCTAATCGAAGAAGTGCAGTGTTATTAACAAGCGCAGATCATGAAATAAGTCCGATTTTAAAGGGGGGGTGAAATGCTCGTTTTCACTCAATATCCTGTTAATCTTGAGTACCTATAGAGTAGTACTGCATCCTTCATAACTCCAAAAAGTCTTTAGTTTTATTATATTTATAAGAGAAAGATAGTCTGTACCAATTTTTCCAGGAAAAACACGAGCGCCTAGAGGCGTGACGTGTGGGCGGAGCTAAAGAATCACGAGCGCCAGTAGGCTTTTAAGTTGAGAGCATGTGGAAGCTGTGACACAGATCCAGAGGCTGAAATTTAACAAGAACAGCATCAGCAAAGGCGGTATGCTATGTGGTATGTACTGAAACTGTATATATTTGCTTAGCGGTTTTGGAAAATGACTAAGTTGCACTTTGTCATCTTTTTTTTTTTTTTTTTTTTAAGCTGTACATGTGGAAAGTGCAGTTTGATGCCAACATCGCATGTTGTTTACTTGATGTGCTTACGCGCCGATAGCTAAGTTAACAACACAGAGATATTTGAAGCAGTTTTACTCACCGCATGTGGTTCCAACACACAATCGTGACCCTTTTTAGTTGGGACTGCATCATCCTTAAGAAATAAACAATGTGCAATCCGAAATGCAGGGAACAAACACAAACACTTGCACAACTCCGTTGATGCTCTGTAAATATAAACTCCATCCACTGGTCCCTTAATGGTGTTTCTCTTTTGGTAATCTGTGCAGGGTTGTCTTACCCTGGCAACCAAAAGCACACTTCTTTTGTGACTTTTTGCGACGCTCTCGCACTGATCAGTGAATCGCTCTGATCAGTGAATGCCTGTTGTGCTCTCAGTGCTGTGCTATACGGGAGCACGCGCTCTTCCGGCAGAAGTGCCCTTAGGACCCATATAAGGAAATTCCGCTCCATCTAACGTCACACAGAGCCATACTCGAAAAAAACTTTCCGAAACATGTGACAAACCGGAAGAGGTTTTTTTGGAACAAAAATACTCCTTCAAACGTACAACTTAATTTTTTTTAACTTTGTCCATGTTTAGCATGGGAATCCAACTCTTTAACAGTGTAAAAAAACTCAGTATGCATGAAATAGCATTTCACCCCCCTTTAATTATGTAAATGCCTTGATGGATACAAAGATCATTAAGTGAAGGATTCTGTAGACTGATTCAGACAGATGACATGTCGGTCAAACAGCTTCAGATAAGCCTTGGCCAAAGAAATCTGCCTTGGATTCCAGACTTACAGCCGTCAGTCTGAAGGTCTGGCTACAAGAGACGAACTCGAGAGTATTGAAGGGATCCATTAAAAGAACGGCCTCACAAGGGTCATTATTTGTAAATAAAATGACATGTTTTTTACCGAATAGCGGTGCAGGAGACGCTGTGCAAGCAAATGACCCTTTGACTTTGTAAATGTATAAATAACGTGATAATGATTGAACGTCTGTATCAAGTTCACTGTGATTAACCTTTTTTGGGGTCGGTTCACTTAAGCGCATGGTTTTGCAAACCAGCAAAAAACATCAGTCTTGGGAATGACACCCATTTGTAATTAGTGCACCGGTTGTTTTCAGTGAGTGTGTTTGTGTTTGAAGGGTGATGGCGGTTCCTGCCACAGTCATCTATTTCACCTGTTACGACCAGCTGCGAGACTTCCTGCGTTACAGCATGGGCTATCAGGGGGACCATATCCCTCTCATAGCAGGAGGGTTAGCAAGATGTGAGAATTTACTTTGCCTTGTCGTCTCATACAAGTGCTGTGTACAAAATTTACAACTTTTTATTATAATTTTTTTTTTAGGATTCTTTGAATAGAGAGTTGAAGTTCAAAAGAACTGAATTTACTCAAAAACATTTTGTAACATTATATTTGCCTTTGCTGTCAGTTTTTATTGTCAATACTGTTGGGTTAATCCTTGCTGAATAACAGTATTAATTTCTGTCAAAAAAAAAAAAAAAGAGTTCTTACTGACCCCACACTTTGGAACTTTAGTGTATACACTCTTAATTGGAATCTTTTGCTAAATGTTTATACTGTCGCAATTCTAAAATGTATAATGGTTGATTTAAATGTATTTAGGAAAAAAATAAACATTATGTTACTATCGGTGCATCCCTAGTTTTGTTTTTAGTTATTGCTGTGGTGTGAGTTTTTTTTCCTCCTCTCTCTGTGCTGCTCAGTGGGAGCGGTGTCTGTGATCAGCCCTCTGGAGTTAGTTCGGACTAAGATGCAGTCCCGCAAGCTACCGTACAGTGAGCTGATGGTGTGCATCCGCTCGGCTGTAGCTCAGGATGGCTGGTTATCTCTCTGGAGAGGCTGGGGACCCACTGTCCTACGGGACGTGCCCTTTTCCGGTCAGTGACCTCCTGTACACTCTCTGACAGCGTGATGGTGAGCTGATGTTCCCCAGATGCAGTGTTTGACTGTTTTTGTGTCTTTCCCCTTAGCCCTGTACTGGTTTAACTATGAGCTAGTGAAGGCACAGCTGTGTGAGCGATACAGGGCTCCACAGACCTCCTTCACCATCAGTTTTACAGCGGGGGCCGTCTCAGGAGCCGTGAGTATACTCTCAAAAGCCGGATATGATTGTTGACTTGTTGACACTTTTAAATAAGAAACCCAATGGCTATAAATTAATAAACAGGAGATTATGAATGATTACATAAAGCTTCGGTGAGAAAGATAAAACAATGTGAGCAGAGTCTGATAACCTTATCTGGCTTGACTGATTAACAACAAGGGCATTTAGCATGAGAACAAATGCTGGGGTAACTTCTGTCCCAGATGAATACAGGACATGAGTGACACTGGTCTTTTGAATTGAAATCTAACTAAAGGCCAAGTTACATTTTGTATAATTGTAGTACATACTTAATGTTACTACATTAAAAAAATACAAAATTATTTTGAAATGTATTGTTTTTGCAATGAAAATAGAATAATCATTAGGTATTGAAATTAATATATAGAAAGTTAAAATTAAGATTTAAGTTTTTCTGTTTTGTGTTTTTAACTCCCAAATAAATCTCTCCTTTTAACCATTTGACCAAAATACAGAAAAATATTAATATTGTGAAATATAATTACATTTTAAATTGAATGTTTTCTACTTGAATAGACTGTACAATGTCATTTATTCCTGTGATGCAGAGCTGAATTTTCAGCATCATTTCTCCAGACTTCAGTGACACCTGATCCTTCAGAAATCAAGAAACCTCTCTTTTAATTATTATCCTCAATGTTGAATACTTGTTCATATTTTTGTGAAAACTGTGATAGCAATTTTTTTTATAATAATGTTTAAAAGAACAGATTTATATATATATATATATATATATATATATATATATATATATATATATATATATATATATATATATATATATATATAATATAATATAATTATTATTTTTTTCATATTTTATATAACATTATGCATACAATTTTAAATCTGTTTTTAAACCTGATTCAATTAAAGTAATAATAAAATAATTAATGTCTCTCATACCCTCCTGGTTTATCAGAATATCATGTTTTGTTTTTTTCCACACAGATCGCAGCAATTCTGACCCTGCCGTTTGACGTGGTGAAAACACGCAGGCAGATCCAGTTAGGAGAAATGGAGGCACTCGGAGGTATAGCAGCTTCTGTCGTTTCTCTGTTAACACATTGGAAAGAGTGAAGTAATGCAACCTGCATGCTGACTGACACATGATGTCATTCGGTGACGACTCTCTTTTAAAAACAGTTCGGAGCTGATTACTTAAGCTAGATTTAATTACATTTATCAGGCATCAGATGTCTTGACATTTTGACCTTTCACAGCAGTCTCTGTGAAGAAACCCTCCTCCACGTGGAACATGATGAAGAATATCTGGATAGACCTGGGATACAGGGGTTTGTTTGCAGGTAAGCTCTAAGATCTAATGATACTGACGTCAGAGTAGTTATATAACTTCACTAACTAGAGATTGGCATTAGTTAAAAGAGGCCTGTTTGTTAAAGTCAAGATTAGGGCTGCACCATATATTGAAATAAAATCATCACTGTCATATCACGCTGCCATTTCTGTAAACATATTCACGACCAGGTTCAGATTGAATCGCAGCACTTATTTACACTCATTGTAGCTCATGTTCAGCAGCGCATATTTTTGTTTGCCCCTGTCAAAATAATCATCCTACTCTTTCTTGAATTATGTATTCTTTCCAAATATAGCTTCTTAAGTCATCTGGTGGAAATTCATATCGCAATAAAACACGGAGAATCGAAATATCACAATGTCAGTTTTTTCTAATAACATGCAGCCCTAGTCAGATTATTTAAAGGAGTAGTAATATAATACTATAAAATATAGCTTTTTGTTTGGATGTATAATATATTTTATGCATAGAACTGTATTGTTAGGTTTGGGTCGGACCACCCTGGATCTGAAATTACAGACTTTTTTTTTTCAGGTTTTCTTCCAAGAGTGATCAAAGTTGCTCCCGCCTGTGCAGTCATGATCAGCACTTATGAGTTCGGGAAAACTTTCTTTCAGGAGCGTAATCTGAATCAGGCGAGATGTGGACTTTGAGATGAGCGAGAGGACCAGAGGCTCCTCCTCAGCAACTACTGCAAACATCGATGACTTTAGTGCTCTGAAATACTTTAATTGTTGGGTGATATGTGCCTACTGACTGGCACAAGGACTAAAAGCTGTGAGACTTAAACCACTTCTTTGCATCTGAGATGAAAGACTTGTGTTATGATGCATCAATAAATGCACAAATTCCCCACAAACCCTGTGATGCCTTAAGTAACCGTACCAAAGCATGCTGGCAGAAGCACTACCTCCCAATAATGCCCCACTTATTGAAATGGCTGCCGGTTGAAGGTGACATCCAGGTTGTTGTTTCTGTAAAACATGTCTTTAGTCCCTTTCATTAAAGACAGTGCTGCTCTCTTCTGTTCATATCGAAGAAACGTCAGCCGACAAATGGACTGAATGGATAAACTACTCAATACTGAACAGTGTCTTTATTTTCAGAAAAAAATATTTTATTTGTTTTCTTTTTTTGCAAATATTTAACTCTCCTGAAGTAAAATACTTGTCTTTTTATGGGCACTGGACTTGGGAATAGCCACAAGAACATTTTTGAAGTTTTGTTTTTGCATTGAGAATATAATGCAATTTTTTGTTTTGTTTGTTTGTAAGGCAAGAATTGTTCTTGTGTGTAGTGGATGGGTCTCTGGTCTCCTCCTGTTTGCTACACATGTTCACTGCATTTAGTTCTGATATGAACTGCTGTAAACTTATTGCTGACTTGAAATTATTACAGTTCTCAGATATTATTTAATAAAAGACCTTTAAGAAATGTAATGTGTATTACTGCACTCTACGTGAATCATACTACAAAATTAGTCATTGTGTCATTTCTGAGTGAATGTGAGAAGGTTGTGTGTTGTCTGTTCCTCTAGACAGAGACATGAGGGTGACTTAAATGATCAAATTTAATTAAAATTTTATAAATAGCGTACTTGAAAGTTAGCAAATATTTTATAAACCTCAACCTATTTCTTCTTCTAGGTTTGGTGGTGTACATTTTATGACTTATTTAAACTTGCATAGAAACTTACCATTAACTCCTTTAGAGCCTGCGTCCATTGAAATGGATTGGTTTGTTTTGTTTAAACCAATAAAATGTTATGTTTTTATAATAAGAGCAATGCCTGGTCACTGATTGGTCACTGATCAACCAATCACAGTGAAGATATGACTCCTAACTTTATCTGATTGGGCTACAGGCATCAGAAAAAAGAGACATGACTATGAACCTAGACAGGAAGAAGAGGAAGCCCATCAACTTGCATATATTATAAAATTAAGACTATCAAATTATCATTTTCAATTTAATATCCAATTTAAATGTAATATCCATTGCAATGAACATCAGGTCTTGAAAGATATCAGCAGGAACCTCATTAATTAGTTGTATAAGAGGTTGAGAAATTTGCAGAAGCATTTCAAAGCTAAATACAGAGCTACAAATAATGTTAATTCTTTATGAACATTTATGTTAATTAAATTAATATTAATGTGATTTCATCTACAGGTATGTCTTCAAAGTGACCATATTCTGTCAATCAATGTTTCATTGGTTTTAGTGAGAAACAGCCACTGTTCATGTGAGATCAGTGAATAAACAGCAACACACACACTAACACCCCCTGGCCCTCACTCACACACACACACACACAGATGCCTTGATGCACACAAACATATTCATCAAAACAATCTACAAAGTAAGTACACATTCACATAGTCATAAAAACATTTATACATATACTCAGATTCACACCGATCGTATCATTTTCTTTCCACATTCTCATTGCATTGGTCATTCTTACAGTTTGAGTTCTTTTCAAAATTTTAAACACTAGTTCAACTATAGTGCACAAACTCTACTGATTAAACTATGGTTAAAATATGATCATTTTTATGTTCAGTCCTGGCGTCCATTATAGCGGACATGAAAAAAAATCTAATAAAAAATGAGTTGGCACAAATATTGTTTTTTAGACTAATTTCGAATGAAGTTCATATTTAATATACTTAATCTACATGTGGCAGACAGTGCATTACTGGCCCATAGAGGGCGACGCCACTGGAGGACCGCCATTACGAGAGACGTATGCAGTGACGCACATGCGTCGAACGCGCGTCTTCGTTTAAAGCGAAGCGCCGCCTCTCTGTCGTTCTCTCTCTCAATCGGACCGGGGCCACAATGGTGAGTGATTGACTCTGCCTTACAATCCACCCTAAATCTAAGTCATCCGTCTGATTTCGAACACATCCTGTGCTGAATATTACACACAGAGGGCAAACGAATGTTTTGCAGGGATTATACACGGTAACCGTTGTGTCTAGGCGTTTGCTCATGTTGTGTGTGTTTGACCGAAGGGGAAAATGGCAGCGTCCTGTTCTGCTTTGAATTTCTTACAGTTAAATACGTTTTAGGAGGCACAAGAATGAAACCGAGATATCATAAACCATTTTACCTAAATTGTTATTTTTCTGACTTTGTTTTCTCAATGTGGAAGATGGTTTCTGCGCTAATTTTTAGGGCCTTAGCAAGTTAAGCGTCGAAGTAAATTTTATTAACTAGATAAAATGAGCAGTCAGTATTTTCTTGTAGTGTCTGGTATTTCCAAATGGCGACCCAATTAATGTAAAATTAGTTTAAGATATACCGATTTGACTCAACTCGTGCAAGATAATTTTTTACGTGCAATTCAGGAGACCTAACGAGTTGCGTTTTCAAGACTTGACTAACGTTAACGGCTTTTTCTTCTTATGGCCTTATGTAATTTTAAGAAATTGCACTATTAAGCTTATCTAGTGTAAGTTGCAAAGATAAGGGAGTTTACTAGAAAAAAAAATGAAGACCGCAGGCTTTTTTTCCCCACAATTAATGGTGCATCGTTACAGAAGTAACTTCGCAAGATTAATTCAGAGCTGTTTTTTTTTTTTTTGTAGTCTCACCGTAAGTTTTCGGCCCCACGCCACGGCTCTCTGGGCTTCCTGCCCCGCAAGAGGTGCAAACGCCATCGTGGCAAGGTGAAGAGTTTCCCTAAAGATGATTCCAGCAAACCTGTTCACCTGACCGCTTTCCTTGGCTACAAGGCTGGCATGACCCACATTGTCCGTGAGGTCGATAGACCTGGCTCAAGTAAGTTGAAGCAGACAGGTGTTGCATGTTGTGTGAAGTCTTTTTTGCTATTGGGATGTCTGCCAGTGATGATCACCTCGACGGGCGGACATATTTGGGCCTTAAACCCTTGCTGAATGTCGAGTTCTGAGAAAAGTTTAACTCCTTAAAATCCTGGTTGTAAATGGGCATACTGGTTTGCAATTAAACTAACTTGTGCTTTTTGTGCTTCTCAGAGGTCAACAAAAAGGAGGTGGTTGAGGCTGTGACTGTTGTGGAGACTCCGCCCATGATTGTGGTGGGTGTTGTTGGATACGTCATGACCCCTCGTGGCCTGCGCTCTTTCAAGACCATCTTTGCTGAGCACATTAGTGATGAGTGCAAGCGTCGCTTCTATAAGAACTGGTAAGGCTTGCTTTAGGTAACTTCTGATTGGGTTTTAGTCTGGAGCTGATAGTCGCTGGCCAGAATAAACATTTGTCATGTTTCTTCTGAGCCAGTCTAATGTGTCGGTGTGGTGCAGCTCCGCTCAGGTGCCTAGTGCCCTGATGAGCTCCGGGCTCCTCTGGCTGGTGGAAACGGTGGCTTAAACTGTGCCATGAGCCGAAGTGACCTAGTGTTAATGCCCACCCTTTACCACGAGGGATGGGCAAGCAGCCATGCCCAGTCTCCTTCCTCTAGCCCGCTGGGCTATGAAGGAGCTGTGCCAACCTTTCTGTGCCACGTTTAGGTACAAGTCCAAGAAGAAGGCCTTTACCAAGTACTGCAAGAGGTGGCAAGATGAAGAGGGCAAGAAGCAGCTGGAGAAAGACTTTGCCTCCATGAAGAAGTACTGCCAGATCATTCGCATCATTGCCCACACGCAGGTGAGCTTACAAGCTGTGGCACAAAGTAATGCTGTGAGCTTTAGTGACCACTTTAATGCTTATTGAAAAGGCTAGGAGATTATGGCCTAAATATCTATTCATTTAAAATGTCACTACTGGTCCCATACCATTAAATCAATTCCATGTGTTTGTTACAAGAACATTTATGCATCTAGCAGACGCCTTTATCCAAAGCGACTTACAGTGCATTCAGGCTAACAGTTTTTAACATGTGTTCCCTGGGAGTTGAACCCAAAACCTTGTGCTGCTAAAGCAAAGCTCTACCACTTGAGCCACAGGAACAGAACATTCACTTTTCGAACCCAAATATCTTTTTTACACCCCCCTCCCCCCAACCAACATAATGGAAAAAGTTAAATCGCAAGTTTAAATTGTCAAAACTCATGAATCTTTACCAGTGTAATGAACCTTATTCTTCAAAATTGTTGTCAAATGTGCAACACATTGTGAACCCTATTATTTAAATTTGTTGCATGACTTTAAATGGCGCTTTACCAACCATCCCACTTTCTGTAGATGCGCCTGCTGCCCTTAAGACAGAAGAAGTCTCATTTGATGGAGATTCAGCTGAACGGAGGCTCCATCGCTGACAAGGTTGACTGGGCCAGAGAGAAGCTTGAGCAGCCCATTCCCATCGCTAACGTCTTTGGTCAGGATGAGATGATTGACGTTATCGGGGTTACCAAGGGTCACGGATACAAGGGTAGGTGGATGTCTTTTTGTTCAGCTTTTGTCTTCCTGTGAGTCTTGATTTAACAACCATTGTGCACAATGATGAAAGACATGGATTAATCGCGTCAGGCATGGCGCCCGAAACGCATGAGGAAATTTCCCATGCTGCCTTCCTTCTGACAGCACACTTACTGTATCTTAAACCAATGAGCTTCCTAGAGCACTTTCTAATCAAAGAAACCATTTTTGTAGGTGTGACAAGCCGCTGGCACACAAAAAAGCTGCCCCGTAAGACCCATCGTGGTCTGCGTAAGGTGGCCTGTATTGGAGCCTGGCATCCTGCTCGTGTGGCTTTCTCTGTGGCTCGTGCCGGTCAGAAGGGCTACCACCACCGCACGGAGATCAACAAGAAGGTGAAGCCCCAGGATTAGACCCTAGCGATCCTGTAGGATCAGTTTTACATGATCTTCCTCTTGAGTCTTGTTTCTCATGATGTATTGTTTTAGATCTACAAGATTGGTACTGGCTATCACACCAAGGATGGAAAAGTAGTTAAGAACAACGCCGCTACTGAATATGATCTGTCCAACAAGAGCATCAACCCCCTGGTGAGTGTGCAGATTTCTGCCTTATGGGGTTTTCAGTTACTTAAGGTTGTATAGTCTTAAATTTAAGCTAACTTTATTTTTTCTTCTGTATTAGGGTGGCTTTGTGCACTATGGTCAGGTGACCAATGACTTCCTGATGCTGAAAGGCTGTGTGGTTGGAACCAGGAAGAGGGTTTTGACCCTTCGCAAATCTCTTCTGGTCCAGACCAGCCGCCGTGCCCAGGAGAAGATCGACCTCAAGTTCATTGACACCACCTCCAAGTTTGGTCATGGACGTTTCCAGACCATCGAGGAAAAGAAGAGTTTCATGGTGAGTGCATGCCTGCAGTGGTTACTCGGCCTTTTATCCCTGCTGTGACCCGAGCACCCAGAATAATTCTGAATTAGGCGTTGTCTGAATGTTCTGTAGCATTGTGTATTCTGCGCTTAATTTTACACACCACACCTATCTGCCTCGCTGCCCATGGACCTCTGCAGATTAGTGCACTGTTCGTAACCTGTTTCAGCTTGTCAATCTGAGATTTGGGTTCCATTCCAGTGCAAGATAAAAGCTCAGTGAGGCAGGGGAGTGGTGCCACTCTTGTGCTTTCTCCCTGTTCACTCTCTGACAACATTTTATACCAGTCATGTACCTTTTTGTTAAAATCAGTTAAATGGGCTGGTAACCAATCTTTTCTTGTTTCAACAGGGGCCCCTCAAGAAAGACCGCCTTGCCAAGGAGGAAATGTCATAATCCTACTCTTATGTATCTGTTGTCATGCAATACTGCAGAGTTTAATAAAAATCAAATTAATGGTCTAACGTCTTTGCATTTCTTCTCAATTCTCCACTTTTTTTTTTTTTTTTTTTTTAAAGTGTAGCGGTTCTCAACCTCTGTGACATGACCATCCCCACGGTGTTGGCTTTGTAATGCAAGAAATTTAGGGTTCCCCAAGTACAGCTGCTTGTTCTCTAGGGTTGTTTTTGTATAAATCTATACCCCGCCAAATTGTGTAAGGTATATGCAATATAAAAATGACCCTGGGGTTAAAGAGTTTTGTACATGACTGCCAGGTCTAGAAGTCCATTAACTGTGCCTAATTTATTCCTTTCAATCCTTAAGCATGCATGTTGGGAAAAAAAAAATTTGTGTTGTGCAGCGAACGTTGTCAATTGTCCACACCATCTACATGTTTTGCTGTGTCTGACACAAACCAAATTATAAGTCACTTAATCTTGGATGTAGGACTCGGCCCAAATGTTCAGTGGCTGAAAGAGCTCAATGTGCTGCAAATAGAATACCTGCAAATTTGTAAAACCACTTCAATTTGACAGTGCCGCAAATACAAATTTGTGAGCATTTGCAGCACCTTCTGTCTGTTTTCTCGATTTGCTGGTGCCTTTTCTGTTTGCACGTGTTTTCTAAAGTTGCGGCGCATTGAGCTCTCTCAGCCACTGTACAAATGTGGTCTAACTTTTTCCATGTATGACCTCTGTCAAAGGTTGCTCCAGAAAAGCAATGCAGCAGAGCAGAAAGCAGATCAATGGCAGCTTTGTGTATCCCACTGACTCAGCTAAACTCCTGGTCTTCAGGTGCTTGGTCTATAATGAATGCTGTATATGCCTTAATTAGTACTGTATGTTCACAGGGCTCCTCTAGAGGACAAAAGTTGGTTGGGAACATGGGCAAAGTTCACAGTAATCTCGTCTTGATTAAAACACTTGCATTATATGCTACTTCTGTAATTCTCCATATTTGACAAGCATTTGTCTCAGTGTGTCTATAATCTGCTAAAATCACAAAGCACTCAAATTGCCTCTGTCTGACAACGGCTTCATTGTAAATGAGGGCTGATGGGAATGATGAGGGCGGTGTCAGGAATTCTACCATTCCCTGTCATGTTCATCTGTCCAAACACAACACCCCACAGCACTTGTGCCCAGATGTCCATACCAAAGAAACAGCTGGCTCTCCCCACTCCCACCATTACATCATAGAAAAGGGCTGCCAGGGACTTTAGTTGCAACCTCACACTCTGTCTGTTCTCCTCGTGTATAAATGTTGTTATAGCAATCTCAAACAACAATAGTTAAGCTTGCAAAGCCTCTAGATGTTGTCCTTGAGAACAGAGCATCCCTCTGAGCGTTGGGGTCGTCAAGTTGGAATCGAGGCTTTTGTTTACGATAGTCCGAAGGGAGCTCACCTAATTAAGACTCTTTGTCCTCACTGCCTCTTTGCAAAACTGCTTCCCCATCATTTCACATTGTAATAAGAAGCCTGGAAGCTCTTTGCACACTGTTTAGGCCTTTCTTCCTCGCATGGTAGATATTCTGTCGCTTCACCCTAAAACATTTCATTTTTAAAGATCTTTTAAGTAATAAATTATATCATTTGGATTATAAGATGCATGAATCCTAGAATCGGATTAGATTTCACTCAGAAAAAGAAGCTAAGGGGGCCATTTTTGGCTGATTAGCATACTGGTCTAATCACATTGAATTTCCAGTGTTGATTGGTCAAAGAGTCACTGCACGAAAATACTATTAAAAATTCATATTGAAATAATGTTAATTAACTATATTATTAAAGCAGTGAATGGCAACTGTCTGGTCTCCCGTTGATTTACATCATGGACAGTTGTGATTAATATACAGTATTGTTCAAAATAATAGCAGTACAATGTGACTAACCAGAATAATCAAGGTTTTTCATATATTTTTTATTGCTACGTGGCAAACAAGTTACCAGTAGGTTCAGTAGATTCTCAGAAAACAAATGAGACCCAGCATTCATGATATGCACGCTCTTAAGGCTGTGCAATTGGGCAATTAGTTGAATTAGTTGAAAGGGGTGTGTTCAAAAAAATAGCAGTGTGGCATTCAATCACTGAGGTCATCAATTTTGTGAAGAAACAGGTGTGAATCAGGTGGCCCCTATTTAAGGATGAAGCCAACACTTGTTGAACATGCATTTGAAAGCTGAGGAAAATGGGTCGTTCAAGACATTGTTCAGAAGAACAGCGTACTTTGATTAAAAAGTTGATTAGAGAGGGGAAAACCTATAAAGAGGTGCAAAAAATGATAGGCTGTTCAGCTAAAATGATCTCCAATGCCTTAAAATGGAGAGCAAAACCAGAGAGACGTGGAAGAAAACGGAAGACAACCATCAAAATGGATAGAAGAATAACCAGAATGGCAAAGGCTCAGCCAATGATCACCTCCAGGATGATCAAAGACAGTCTGGAGTTACCTGTAAGTACTGTGACAGTTAGAAGACGTCTGTGTGAAGCTAATCTATTTTCAAGAATCCCCCGCAAAGTCCCTCTGTTAAAAAAAAAGGCATGTGCAGAAGAGGTTACAATTTGCCAAAGAACACATCAACTGGCCTAAAGAGAAATGGAGGAACATTTTGTGGACTGATGAAAGTAAAATTGTTCTTTTTGGGTCCAAGGGCCACAGGCAGTTTGTGAGACGACCCCCAAACTCTGAATTCAAGCCACAGTACACAGTGAAGACAGTGAAGCATGGAGGTGCAAGCATCATGATATGGGCATGTTTCTCCTACTATGGTGTTGGGCCTATTTATCGCATACCAGGGATCATGGATCAGTTTGCATATGTTAAAATACTTGAAGAGGTCATGTTGCCCTATGCTGAAGAGGACATGCCCTTGAAATGGTTGTTTCAACAAGACAATGACCCAAAACACACTAGTAAACGGGCAAAGTCTTGGTTCCAAACCAACAAAATTAATGTTATGGAGTGGCCAGCCCAATCTCCAGACCTTAATCCAATTGAGAACTTGTGGGGTGATATCAAAAATGCTGTTTCTGAAGCAAAACCAAGAAATGTGAATGAATTGTGGAATGTTGTTAAAGAATCATGGAGTGGAATAACAGCTGAGAGGTGCCACAAGTTTCGTTGACTCCATGCCACACAGATGTCAAGCAGTTTTAAAAAACTGTGGTCATACAACTAAATATTAGTTTAGTGATTCACAGGATTGCTAAATCCCAGAAAAAAAAAATGTTTGTACAAAATAGTTTTGAGTTTGTACAGTCAAAGGTAGACACTGCTATTTTTTTGAACACACCCCTTTCAACTAATTGCCCAATTGCACAGCCTTAAGAGCGTGCATATCATGAATGCTGGGTCTTGTTTGTTTTCTGACAATCTACTGAACCTACTGGTAACTTGTTTGCCACGTAGCAATAAAAAATATACTAAAAACCTTGATTATTCTGGTTAGTCACATTGTACTGCTATTATTTTGAACAATACTGTACACTGCAAAAGAAAATATAATACCTTTATCTCCGAAAACACTTGTCTTTGATTTTTTTTTTTTTTATGAAAGTATAATATAATAATAATGTTCATTGTTCATTCCTCATTTCTCACCAGATATTTTTCATGAATTGGAATATGTGTAAAGAATAGTGAGTGACTGGAAGACACAAAGGAGACACTTGATGCATCCTTCAAAATACAATGCAGGTCATGAAAATGAAGGTTGCCTTCCAAAGATCCTTTCATTCGAGACGGCCTTTTCAATGGTGCTTAATGATGTAGCAGCTGAGGTGTGTAGTTACTTGGAATGCAGTTCTGTGGTTTCCATTATCAAAAACAGCTGATTTCAAAGAGTCATTTTTTGAGCCTGTGTTAAGACAACTCGGGTCCTACCTTGAAAAAGGGTTTCCATTGAGAGCGATCCCCATTGGCTCAAAGACCTTTTAATGGGTTCTGTTTCACTCCTGTTTATAATTCCTACAAAATAGTGTTATATTTGTAGATTAAACTATATTATAATGAGTGAATTAAAAGTTCACCCAAAAATGAAAATTCTGTCATTAATTACTCACCATCATGTTGCTCCAAACTCAAATTAGCCTGAACACAAATGAATATATTTTATGAAATCCGAGAGCTCTCTGACCCTAAATAGAGAGCAATGCAACTGAAATGTTCCCAGGCTCAGAAACTTATTTCTCCGCCATTATAGAGAGTACCAGAATGTATGCGTGTGCATTCCTCTGCATGTAAACAAGGCTCAGCACATGCATGTTCTATGCCAGCAGCACCACACGCATGTGTTATGTGCAGAGGTACAGTATTGTTCAAAATAATAGCAGTACAATGTGACTAACCAGAATAATCAAGGTTTTTAGTATATTTTTTATTGCTACGTGGCAAACAAGTTACCAGTAGGTTCAGTAGATTGTCAGAAAACAAACAAGACCCAGCATTCATGATATGCACGCTCTTAAGGCTGTGCAATTGGGCAATTAGTTGAAAGGGGTGTGTTCAAAAAAATAGCAGTGTCTACCTTTGACTGTACAAACTCAAAACTATTTTGTACAAACATTTTTTTTTTCTGGGATTTAGCAATCCTGTGAATCACTAAACTAATATTTAGTTGTATGACCACAGTTTTTTAAAACTGCTTGACATCTGTGTGGCATGGAGTCAACCAACTTGTGGCACCTCTCAGCTGTTATTCCACTCCATGATTCTTTAACAACATTCCACAATTCATTCACATTTCTTGGTTTTGCTTCAGAAACAGCATTTTTGATATCACCCCACAAGTTCTCAATTGGATTAAGGTCTGGAGATTGGGCTGGCCACTCCATAACATTAATTTTGTTGGTTTGGAACCAAGACTTTGCCCGTTTACTAGTGTGTTTTGGGTCATTGTCTTGTTGAAACAACCATTTCAAGGGCATGTCCTTTTCAGCATAGGGCAACATGACCTCTTCAAGTATTTTAACATATGCAAACTGATCCATGATCCCTGGTATGCGATAAATAGGCCCAACACCATAGTAGGAGAAACATGCCCATATCATGATGCTTGCACCTCCATGCTTCACTGTCTTCACTGTGTACTGTGGCTTGAATTCAGAGTTTGGGGGTCGTCTCACAAACTGCCTGTGGCCCTTGGACCCAAAAAGAACAATTTTACTCTCATCAGTCCACAAAATGTTCCTCCATTTCTCTTTAGGCCAGTTGATGTGTTCTTTGGCAAATTGTAACCTCTTCTGCACATGCCTTTTTTTTTAACAGAGGGACTTTGCGGGGGATTCTTGAAAATAGATTAGCTTCACACAGACGTCTTCTAACTGTCACAGTACTTACAGGTAACTCCAGACTGTCTTTGATCATCCTGGAGGTGATCATTGGCTGAGCCTTTGCCATTCTGGTTATTCTTCTATCCATTTTGATGGTTGTCTTCCGTTTTCTTCCACGTCTCTCTGGTTTTGCTCTCCATTTTAAGGCATTGGAGATCATTTTAGCTGAACAGCCTATCATTTTTTGCACCTCTTTATAGGTTTTCCCCTCTCTAATCAACTTTTTAATCAAAGTACGCTGTTCTTCTGAACAATGTCTTGAACGACCCATTTTCCTCAGCTTTCAAATGCATGTTCAACAAGTGTTGGCTTCATCCTTAAATAGGGGCCACCTGATTCACACCTGTTTCTTCACAAAATTGATTACCTCAGTGATTGAATGCCACACTGCTATTTTTTTGAACACACCCCTTTCAACTAATTCAACTAATTGCCCAATTGCACAGCCTTAAGAGCGTGCATATCATGAATGCTGGGTCTCATTTGTTTTCTGAGAATCTACTGAACCTACTGGTAACTTGTTTGCCACGTAGCAATAAAAAAAATATACGAAAATCCTTGATTATTCTGGTTAGTCACATTGTACTGCTATTATTTTGAACAATACTGTACTCTAGATAATGATGGAAGACATGATTTGGAGAAGAATTGTTGAATACAATTTTTATTTTCATTTGCTTTATGCTCAAAAAGTACTGTATTCTTAGTAACATTATGTTAGAAACCACTGATGTCACATGGACTATTTACAATGCCCTTGCTAGCTTTCTGGGTCTTGAACTTGGCTGTTGTGTTGCTGTCTTTGGAGGGTCAGAAAGCTCTTGGATTTTATCATAAATTTATTAATTTGTGTCCTGAAAATGAAGGAAGGTCTTACAGGTTTGAATGACATGAGGTTGAGTAATGACACAATTTTCATTTTTTGGGTGAACTATCCCTTTAATGTTTGTATTAACATACTTCATAGCTGAAGATACTTGGATCCATTTGCATAAACAGCCACTATGCTAAGACTGTATTTAAAAAATGTATTTGACCAACTAGAATTTTAGCCAGTCGTATTATGACCGGTCTTGAAGGGAAAAAAAAAAAAGAAAATTTATACTTTTTTAAGACTAGACACAGTTAGTTAATAAACTTTCACTTACCCTATACATGTATTTTCAACATTGTTTAAAATTAAAAAACACGATATTTCTGTTATTAAAATAACAATGTGATGGTGTTCAATTATTTGTTTATTAATATTATTTATTAACAGTTAATCAAGTGATTAATCAAGTGATTTTGTTATGCACTATATACCGTGTTTTTTATTTATTTTTATTTATATATATATATATATATATATATATATATATATATTCATGTTATTTGTGTGTACATAGTAGAACTATTAACTTATAATTAAAGCAAACTCTATTTTGAGGGAGGAGCAGATGTCTTTCTGGTACTATTGGGAGATATAATAATGGAGTGTGCAGTAAAAGAGAGAAGCGCAGGGATGAAAGGGCCGAAGCAGAATGTCATTGTGGCTGAAGGGCAAGTCTGTGTTGGTTTCCTCTCTGTGCAGTGCACTTATGTAAGTAGCTCTGGCACGGCATACAGCTATTCCCCACACTGTCCTAACTTCTGCTCTCCACCCCTCCTCATTTTCCCCTCCCTATCATGTTATAACTACCCTTCATTTCATTATTTATGCTCTTAAAAATGTGCTGGTTACTCTCAGTTAGCAAACTCAAGATACCATTGCTGTGTATGATTCGTACATAAAAAAATATATAATAAAGTTATAAATATATACAGTTGTGTTCAAAATTATTCAACCCCCTAGAGACTGCAGTACTTTACAAATACAAGCTTTTCTGAAGATCCAGGATAAAATAAAAATTGTATCTATAACAGTTCACTGGCATATTAAAAGTGATATTGTCCATACATAATGTAATACTTTTGAGTTATAAGATTTTTTTAATAATACTGCTATGTCATAATTATTCAACCCCATTGCTGTTTTTAAATCACTTATTTGCATGGTGGGAAATAAAACAGTCTCAAAACACAATTAAGCCTTTAGAAACTCTATTAAAAACAGAATTAGCTTGAGCCGTTACACATACAGTTAGCCCATGCATGTGTTGAGTAGCAAAAATGTCAACAGAGATCTCACAAAAGCTAAAGAGAAGAAATATTGTATTACTTTAGTAAGGCTAAGGCTATATGAAGATTTCCAAGACATTGAAAGTTCCTAGAGACACAGCTGTCAGCCTTATTCCTTAGCTTAAAGTGTGTTTTACCAGAAAATCTTTGAGGTTGTGGAAGAAAAAGCACAGTATCATAAAATGTTTAATCAGAGCAACTGAGAAAAATCTGCAATGCTAAGCCAAAGACTTGCAAGATGAGCCGATGAAAGGAGGAAAACCATTTCAAAGCAGTGTGTAAGAAGATCACTAGACAAGTATTGCCTTTATGATGAGACATCTTGTAGAATACCACTCTTGATCAAGAAGAACAAAGGACAATTTGAACTTGATAAAATAAATTTGTGTAGACTTGTGGAGCTCTGGAGGAATGTTATATGGAGTGATGTGACCAAACTGCAACTTTTTAGACCCATGGATCAGCGGTATGCTCATAAGCTCATAAGCAGAAGAACACCATCTCCATCCTCAAACTTGGAGGTGGATCAGTCCTGTTATGGGGTTTCTTTACTGTAGAAGGAAGTGGAAATCATGACTGTATGAAGGACATCATGGACTCTTTGAAGCATCAGGCCATTTTGACAAGAATTATGATGCCTTTGGTGCAAAGACTGAAGCTGATGATCAATGGACTTTCCTGCAGGACAGTCATCCCAAAGTAGACATCCAAATCTACTACTGCTTGGTACAGGGATCAGTCACAGAATTTACTTGAGTGACCTGTTCAGTCTCCAGGCTTAATTCTCATTTCAAATATCTGGCTGAATTTGAAGAAAGCAGTGGCTATGTGAAAACCAAAGATTAACAGTGATCTGAAAGCATTTTCAGGTGTGGAATGGGCCAAAACTGTAGTAGAGAGGTGACAGAAGCTTCTAAACACTTACAAACAGCGTTTATTGTTGATTTAACTGTAAATATATATTTAAAATATGTTTGTCCTTGGTTATGCTGTTTTACATGTCAGGAGGATATAATGCCTAAATGCACTTCTAATATGGGTCTATGTCTGCTAATATTATTATAGTGCATTGATGTTTTTTAATAGGCAAGAGCATCTGTGCAACATAAAGAAAACATATATACACTCACTGGCCAATTTATTAGGTACACCTTGCTAGGACCAGGTTGGAC
Source organism: Carassius gibelio (assembly GCF_023724105.1). Classification (NCBI taxonomy): domain Eukaryota; kingdom Metazoa; phylum Chordata; class Actinopteri; order Cypriniformes; family Cyprinidae; genus Carassius; species Carassius gibelio. The sequence goes on along the minus strand of NC_068398.1, from coordinate 21,548,409 downwards.
CCCATTTTGCCTTCAGAACTTCAGAAACCATGTTTTAATTTCTTTATGTCCTTTACGCCTACCACACCTACCATCTGAATGTCGCAGCAGGTATTGTTTTTCCAATCTTCTATTTTCCAATTTTGGTGAGCCTGTGTGAATTGTAGCCTCCGTTTCCTGTTCTAAGCTGACAGGAGCGGGACCCGGTGTGGTCTTCTGCTGCTGTAGCCCATCTGCTTCAGGGATGGACGTGTTGTGCGTTCAGAGATGTTATTCTGCATACCTTGGTTGTAACAAGTGTTTATTTGAGTTACTGCTGGCTTTTTATCATCTCTAACCATTCTGCCCATTCTCCGCTGACATTAACAAGGCATTTTTGACCACACAGATGCCGCTTACTGGATATTTTCTCTTTTTCTCTTTTTCAATCTCTATAAACCCTAGCGATGGTTGTGCTTGAAAATCCGAGTAGATCAGCAGTTTTTGAAATACTCAGACCAGCCCGTCTGGCACCAACAACCTTTCCACATTTAATGTCACTTGAATCCCCTTTTGTCCCCATTCTGATGCTCGGTTTGAACTTCAGCAAGTTGTCTTCACAACATCTAGCCATGTGATAGGCTGATTAGCAATTTGTGTTTCCAAGCAATCGAACAGGAGTACCTAATAAGATGAGAGTGTATATATATATATATATATATATATATATATATATATATATATATATATATATATATATAGTACAGACCAAAGGTTTGGACACACCTTCTCATTCAAAGAGTCTTCTTTATTTTCATGTCAAAAAAAAATTGTAGAGTCACACTGAAGGCATCAAGGGCTATTTGACCAAGAAGTAGAGTGATGGGGTGCTGCGCCAGATGACCTGGCCTCCACAGTCACCTGATCTGAACCCAATCCAGATGGTTTAGGGGTGAGCTGGACCGCAGACTGAAGGCAAAAGGGCCAACAAGTGTTAAGCATCTCTCGGGGAACTCCTTCAAGACTGTTGGAAGACCATTTCAGGTGACTACCTCTTGAAGCTCATCAAGAGAAAGCCAAGAGTGTGCAAAGCAGTAATCAAAGCAAAAGGTGGCTACTTTGAAGAACCTAGAATATGACATATTTTCAGTTTTTTTCACACTTTTTTTGTTATGTGTATAATTCCATATATAATTCCACATGTGTTAATTCATAGTTTTGATGCCTTCAGTGTGCATCTACAATTTTCATAGACATGAAAATAAAGAAAACTCTTTGAATGAGAAGGTGTGTCCAAACTTTCGGTCTGTACTGTATGTATATATACACACTATAAAGATTATATCTATATATGTTTTCATTGTCTTCGGCTGTCATTTCTATATTTATTTAATTAATTTTTTTATTTATCCTTTATGGACTGCATTGAAACCCCTCAGTATGAGTTTCTATTTGCGATTGCAGAATATAATTCACATGTATTGGTATTATTTTCTGAAGATAGATGCGGTAGAGACAGTGGACAGTTTTTGGCTAGCGTCTGCCTGACTGCAGCCCCGATGCACAAGTGCTGCACTGTGAAATCAGTATTCTGAGCTGGTTCCTATGGACACAGCTGCATTCTAAAAGCCAGCAGCAGCATCAGCAGACTCCTGAGCAGAACACAGGCCCACCTAACTCTCACCTTACCACTAGAGGGCGAGAGGCGGAGCTGTGCACCCCACACAGTCTGCATGCATGTGCAAAGGGACATGGAGAAACGGTTGGACATCGTGGTGAGTAATGGGTGATAACAGCTAATAATTAGCCACGGGCTGCTCATCTGCTCCATTTATGTGTTGTGTCATAATTTACATTCATTACATTGTCAAATAGTCTTTTATCACTTGAGTAACAGTTAGTCCATTAACCAATTTAGTTGTAGTTCGCGGAGTTTCTTTGCTTTACGGCTTTGTCCGATTAGTCTGCACATATAAACAAAACTCTAGATAAAACATGCAAGCAGAAGAGACTTGATTATGATCTTTAGTTTGATTTTGTATTAATATATATAAAATATAAGTAGGCTTTAGACCTATAGGCTACTCGCATAACTATGTGTGTGGTATAGTAAAGCTATGCAATATACTGTTAATATAAAGTTTATAAATCTTAATGATTTATTTTAATAATTTCCATCTTTGTTGTAACAGTTTTGAAAGTGTCTATAATGGCTTTACCCATATGGACAAGTCATTGGTGTCTGCATTTAAAGTCACACCAGAGGTGTTCAGCGGGCTTTCTGAAGACCAGTCAAGTTCCTCCACACTAACTGAATCAATCATTTATTTTTGAACTGCTGCCTTATACACAGAGGCATATTAGAATAGAAAAGTTTCCTGTCCAAACTGTTGCTATAATATTAGAAGCACACAGTTCCCTTGAATATCATTATATGCTTAAACATTAAGATATGATCTTATAGAAAAAACTAAAGTAGTCATATATGTTCATTATAAGGGGTTTTCCCAATACATTTGGCAATATATTATACAGCATAAAATGTAATCTGGTCCAATAAAAAAAAAAAAAAATCAAGACCAACTAAAATATTTTGTTAATAAAATAAAATAAGCTTTAAGCTTTTTTATTTTTTATTTCCTGTTTCAGTATTTGAGTCTCATTTGAAGAGACTCAGCTGAGCTCAGATCCCAGCTGAGCATCACAAGCTTGAGATAACCCCAAAAAACAGACACAGCACAGCTCTGTGTCGTGTCTCATCCCTGACCGTTTGAAAGGATGATAGAGATACACTGAATTTTAGGCCTGTTGGACAGTTGGCTTTGTGGTCTGGGCTTATATAAGTGTGGTCAGGGGATGGAGACACAAAGGCAGCAGCTGTGGGATTGTGCCTTTAGTATTCCCAGCCAGAAGGGGACAGCATGTTCCTTGGGTCTCTGAGAAACCAACCACACACACAGTCTCTCTCTTTTCTGCTCACTCTCCACTCTGATCACACAGCACTGCAGTGAGACACACAAGGCACATTTGATCACCACAACAGGAGAGAGAGAGAGAGAGAGAGAAAGGAAACAGATATGCGTGGATAGACATACAGAGTGATGGGGGATAAGAATGGAGGGAGAGAGAGAAGAGACAGAGTGAGGTGTCAAATGGAGAGGTAGCAGGAAAGAGAAGGCTGGAGATGGGTAGACAGACACTGACAGGTACACAGCAAGGGGCTAATACCTAACATCTTGTCTCACAGCAAGATGCAGATATTGACACTCCGGGTAAGGAAAAGAGAAAGACGGATAGAAAAACAGCAATCTAATGCAAAGACAATATTTGAAGATTCAACCCTCATTTATACTAAGAGTGCTGGAGGTCACCAGGTCACTGTTGTTTCTCACTGTAGTGCTTCATAACTGGCCATAGCTTTTGATTACCAAAAAAAATACATTTACTGCTGATAAAAATAAGATTTATTGCTGAAAATATTAAAGGGGTCATATGACATTGCTAAAAAGAACATTATGTTGTTTATTTAGTGTAATGCAATGTGTTTATGTGGTTTAGGGTTTAAAAAAAAACACATTATTTTCCACAAAATCTATAATATTGAAACACGTTTGAAGTTCATTGTTCTGAAAAAAAAAGGTGTGCTCTGATTGGCCAGCTATCCAGTGCGTTGTGATTGGCTGAATACCTCAAGCATTTGACGGAAATCTATTGCCCTTTACCATACTGTGATGAGGTGTCCCGGCACGACAAGACAAAACCAATAAAACCCATAACAAATTAGGTATTTTCTTTTATTCAGTAGGGACATACACTCACCTAAAGGATTATTAGGAACACCATTCTAATACTGTGTTTGACCCCCTTTCACCTTCAGAACTGCCTTAATTCTGCGTGGCATTGATTCAACAAGGTGCTGAAAGCATTCTTTACAAATGTTGGCCCATATTGATGGGATAGCATCTTGCAGTTGATGGAGATTTGTGGGATGAACATCCAGGACATGAAGCTCCCATTCCACCACATCCCAAAGATGCTCTATTGGGTTGAGATCTGGTGACTGTGGGGGCCATTTTAGTACAGTGAACTCATTGTCATGTTAAAAAAAAACAGTTTGAGATGATTTGAGCTTTGTGACATGGTGCATTATCCTGCTGTAAGTAGCCATCAGAGGATCATGGTGGTCATAAAGGGATGGACATGGTCAGAAACAATGCTCAGGTGGGCCGTGGCATTTAAACAATACCCAATTGGCACTAAGGGGCCTAAAGTGTGCCAAGAAAACATCCCCAACACCATTACACCACCACCAGCTTGCACAGTGGTAACAAGGCATGATGGATCCATGTTCTCATTCTGTTTACGCCAAATTGTGACTCTACCATATGAATGTTTCAACAGAAATCGAGGCTCATCAGACCAGGCAACATTTTCCAGTCTTCAACTGTCCAGTTTTGGTGAGCTTGTGCAAATTGTAGCCTCTTTTTCCTATTTGTAGTGGAGATGAGTGGTACCCGGTGTGGTCTTCTGCTGTTGTAGGCCATCCGCCTCAAGGTTGTGTGTGTTGTGGCTTCACAAATGCTTTGCTGCATACCTCGGTTGCAACAAGTGGTTATTTCAGTCTATCAGTTGTTCTTCTATCAGCTTGAATCAGTCGGCCCATTCTCCTCTGACCTCTAGCATCAACAAGGCATTTTTGCCCAAAGGACTGCCGCATACTGGATGATATTCCCTTTTCACACCATTCTCTGTAAAGCCTAGAAATGGTTGTGCGTGAAAATCCCAGTAACTGAGGAGATTGTGAAATACTCAGACTGGCCCGTCTGGCACCAACAACCATGCAATGCTCAAAATTGCTTAAATCACCTTTCTTTCCCATTCTGACATTCAGTTTGGAGTTCAGGAGATTGTCTTGACCAGGACCACACCCCTAAATGCATTGAAGCAACTGCCATGTGATTGGTTGATTAGATAATTGCATTAATGAGAAATTGAACAGGTCTTCCTAATAATCCTTTAGGTGAGTGTAATTATTTATTATAATGACTTATACTGTCTTTTTACTTGTTGCGTTGCGTATCGCGCCGCGTTAACATTAAACCATATCAGCATTTGTGATCTGAGAAACGACAAACAACAAGTGCTACTCTACACTGCTCAAAACTTGCGTTTGAATCATCAGTGGCAAATCCTTTAAATATAAAACATGTACTTACAGGCTTTGAGTCAGAAGCACCTGACTGTCCTTGCAAAGTTGGGAAGTCTACCATTTTATAGAAACAGCCTTTGAGCACAGAACCATTGTAGGCTACTCTGCAGGTTCGGGGAAACAGTCCTCCATAAAATCTGTCACACAGCGTCATGTGTTATGGAAATCTTCCCCCATAGTGATGTAGACATGTGGGGGTGTGTCTAAACAAGGCGTTTTAGGGGGGCATGGACAGTCTTCACTTTGATAAAGAATGTTTCTTTGGATTTGAGGCTTTAGTCTGCATCTTTACAGATCTTCTTTATGCAACAAGATCTTGTAACACTCAAAATCACATCATATACCCCTTTAAATTTTTGCAGAAAAAAAAAGAGTGCTGACAATTTCTGACATGGTTTTAATATGTGGACTAAGACTAATCAAATAGAACAGTAATATGCTTTTAAAGGGTAGTCTGATAGTCTGGCCAAAAATAACAATTCTGCCATCCTTTTACTCACCCTCATGTCGTTCCAAACTGTTTTGTTTCCCACTCACTTCCATTGAATTTTTTGTCTGTACAGTGGAAGTCAATGGAAACCAAAACTGTCTTCAAAACATCTTTTGTGTTCAACAGAAAAAAAAAAAAAAAAAAAAACTCATAAAGGTTTGGGACAACAAGATAACGATGAAAAGATGACAGAATTGTAATTTTTGGGTGAAGTGTTCCTTTCAGAGCAGTCCAAAAACTGGAAAGATATCCTTCATAATCTAATGAAATATGTGCAATTTACTTGCAAATATTTTTCCATTCAAAGTGTGGACCATACATGAATTAGAAAATGATCAATGAAAATGAACAACTTCTGGTACGGTAAGTTAGTTACTGTAATTCTCTGTAAGTGTGAACAGAGCTTCAGGTGGTATAGAGAGAGAGAGAGAGAGAGAGAGAGAGAGAGAGAAAGACACACTTTAGACATGGAATATCTTTTTAATAGTCTTTTTAAAGGCTGACAGTTTGTGCCTCCCAGCCACTGAATGGGATCGTTGGAGAGGGAAATGTAGGTCTCTCTGTAAGCCTTCAGCCACATCGTCAGTGTCACATACACATACACACTGACATCCCTGCAAACCCTGCACTCAGATCTTTCTTTGAATAAAGCAGAGAGTCTCATTTTCTTTAGTCCCTTTTTGGTATACATATTAGAATTGAAATGAAAATCATAAAGGAGATGTTTTTTTTTTTAACACTATATAAAAATAAGTATACATGTGAAAAATCAATAAAAGGCCAGTAACCAAAAATACTGAGCTGCCCTGTAATGTCTCCCTTTCCTAGCAGCAATACTTTTAAAAATATATTATATATTTAGCTTAAGACTTATATTTCTCAATTATTTCTCCTCATATTTTATTTTTCTACATTTATCATCTCACAAGGAATTTTAGGAAAAGAAATCAGACAAAAATTATTATTCAAAATTTTACTATGGGATTTACAGGAAGTTCTGCTGTTTGCCTAATGTCACTAAAATATAACTAACATAAATTGTAATAGATATTAGTTAAGTAGTTATCAATCTTTTTGATTCCAAAGCTCCTAATTGTCCACAACCATATTCAATGGCCCCAAGACCTTTACATTTGTTTGTGATTTACTGGAAAAGTTAATAATAATAATAATAATAAAATTTAAATCTACCCAGTTGTTCAGCGGATGAATAAAAATATCTTTATTTGTAGTTATTTTGGGTTATTTTAATGCTTGTTTTGTTTCACTTAAATTGAAATTCATGCTGCCCCTTGGAAGTTTTCTTATGCCCCCTATTGTATGAAGGTAGCAAAACTTGAATACTTGTTGATTTGAATGTGAGAACTTGTCATAATGTCAATATTAATATATTAATATATAAAAGGGCTTCACCCCCACCCCAGCCCCACCACCCAGTTCTGCTCTCTCGACATCTGCATTTACAAGTGCATTAGTGAGTTTTGCTACAGGAATATCACGAAAGGAGTAGCAATAGTCAAAGCACTAAGATCTGAACTTGATCTGCAAGTGCCAACTCGAGGTTATACAGCGAAACTGAAGTAAAGTGCAAAAGTAAATACGTTCTACATTTGTGTCTCATTCTGTTTAGGTGAATGTCATTTTACTTATTTGTAACTCTTAATCTGCAGCTTCGAATCAAAACACGGGTGTTTAGATTATTGTCTGTATTTACAAACAAAGATTCAGCTTTCCAAATCAGAGCTGTGAGTGTAAATTTTATAGGGCTGCCTCCTAATAGTCGACTAACAATTAGTCGACTAGAAGAGGCTTGGTCGACCAAAATTGTATTAGTTGCTTAGTTGCAGAAAAAAAAAAAAAAAAAAAAAGAGAAGTCATGCATGAGCGAAGTCATGCAGTTCATGACTAACAGATCTTAACGGCCGGTTTATGTGGTAATATAGGCTAGTTACATCGGGCAGGACATCCAAACGCTTGCGTACATGCATCTACCTCAAATATGGCTTATCCTCTGAAAAGTATTAGCAAATTTACATTAGCGCTCAATCTAATGTTAACCCAGGCATTCAAAATATATCTAACGAAATGTCTACTTTCAAATGAACCAATTCAAATGGAAACATACATTCTCAGATTATGTAATCCATGTGAAACATGCATACAGGTGCATCACAACTGTCGCCGACTTCATCTCTTTAACCAAAAACAAAGAAAGCTAGTTTATCAATAAATTATAAAAATGTTATTGTAGCCTCCTTACTGTTATTTTTTTCCTCAATCATAATCATTACTTCTGCCGGTGCGCTGTGGCAAGCTTTATGCGCGTGCTTGAGCGCTTAGGCTATGAAGGCAATTAAAGGCTCTGTATTATGATTTAAATGGTTTATAAATAAACATGTGATTTGTTGACTAATGCTTCAAATGAATGACTAGTCTCCCGGAAAAATCTTTAGTCAGGGACAACCTTAAAATTTTCAATTAAATCAACAAGCTCTCAAGTTTTGCTACTGTTTTACTCCGGCTCCCTAAAATCTGTCTAAAAACATAAAAGCACAGAGAAATTTGAGCAGAGGCAGCAAACATGCCGCTTCATCCCAAAGTCTGAGAGACAGCGACTCATTTAGAAGAAACTAAAGAGTGAGCATGTTCATTCATCAGCCAGTAATCTTGATCTCGGGAACAAAGAGGCTATTACCTGATGATTGATTTGTCTGTTTATATCCGTTGATTTTTTCCCCTTTTACCACAATATTGAAATGAGGAGAGAGGGAGCTGGGGGGGGTAGAATTTGATTTGCCGGATGAGAAGAATGGGAAAGTTGATGCAAGAGATGTCGGAATGTGATGAAGGAGAAAAAGGACAGAGCGAGTGATGAATGTGTAACAGAGAGGAGGATAGATGTAAAAGAGAGCGAGAGAAAAAGAAAGGAGCAAGAGCGATAGGTGGGGGAGGGGTATAGTATGCAAGTAGATGATTCACAGAGGGAGGGAAAAATAAGAGATTGTGCAGGGGAGGCAAATTAAGGACAAGCATGTTGGCCCAACAAGATGGAGGGAGATGGATGAGCGAATACACGGAGTGGGAGAATGAGGGAAGCATTTTAATTCAGAGAACTGAAAAAGGCATAAAGCACAGCTTGCGTGTGATTGTAATTCCACACTCTCTCTGCCTCCTTGGTGGAGGGAAGACTCGCAAAATGGCTGTCGCTTATAGACAGTGGATCATATTCCGGCATATATTAAGAAGGCCTGAATCCAATATGTATAGTAGCAGAAAAAAAAGATCTGCATGAGAAAATTAATTCATCACAGGAAAGCTTGTTGTCTAGATTGACATATTCTCTTATTGAGCATGAATTCATGCTTATATGTATTCATTCTGCAAGTAAAACTCAAGCCCTCTCTGAAGCTATTCTGTCCTATATGTGTAAATCCGAACCTGTTACACCAAGGTCTTCGGAAATGAAAGTGATGATTTAAGCATGCTAGAACGCTTGAGTAGGTCACATGTTTTATTACAAACCTGTGTTCTGTTTTTCTGGAACATGGCACACTTTCCCGCCACGTTCTTTTTTCCCTCCATTTTTCTGGGTTCGCTCCATCAGAGCAGAGCAAAACATGCCGAATCATTCACACTCATTATTAGCGCAACAGATACATTACATACTTAAGAGACCATTTCCCACATATAGATGATGAGCCTGGAACAGATGAGTAATTACGTGGCCTGTTACTTCACTTCCCTACTGTTACTTACTCACGTCTGACTCATTTGGAAAGCCTCGTGCTCGCTCACAACACGGCCTGTTTTTCTGCTGGTTTGAATGGCGCTCTAGACTTCGTCGGGTGCGTGAGGGTTTGCAAACACAGAGAAGCATCGAGTTCGTTCCCCCTTGGGTTTGTCTGTTTATTCATCAGGACTTGATGCATCCAAGTTTAGGATCATTCTGTTTTGGCACCTTTAGATTTCACTTCAAAGAAAACGACACGTTTAAAATGAATCCATAGAAATATGAAATGACTAAGGCGTGTGATTCCGAGAAAAAGAAAGGAGTAAATGAAATGCACTTGGATAGAAAGAAACAACCAACTCAGAATTAATAAAAAAAAATCAGTTTTGTCATATTTTGTTTGCTTGGTTTATCACCAAAGTATATTATTATAATGATTAATTATAATAATAATGTAATTCATAATAATAAAAACCAAAATAGAAAGTACACAAAACATTAATATTGAACTTTTTTAACATTGCTTTTCCCTTTATAATTATCATTATCCTTTAAAACTTAAGTTTCAAGAGCAGGTTTGCTGTAAATTTATAGCATGCATTTAATCTTTGTATTCGTGAGTCACTCGTAATATTTCGTACTTTATTTGTCGCTTGCGTTCTTGCAAGTATTTATTAAGAGTTCAGCATCCTCTTCTTTTCCTCCCCCCTCCTCCCTTTTTTTCGTCTTGGCAGTCGTTTCTGGAGTCTTTCAGCGAAGTCTGACCCCTTTTTGTCACTCGTGCCAGCCAAGGGGTTTGCGTTTTTTTCTTCTTCTGTCGTTCGCTCCCATGACGACCAAATGCGAGAGTAGAGAAAAAAAGGAAGCAAACAGGGACTGAGAAAAAGATGAGAAGGTTCTTTTAAAAGAATAGAATTTTGTCTAAGGTTGCACGTCTTTGTCAGTCTCGTGGTACAGCAGCTTTGCAGTGAAGATTCTCTGTGATTTCATCAGTCGTCCAGCTACAGTCGTAGCTCCAGCAAACAGCAGTTTGACTTTTTTTTGCCTCTGAAAAGTCTTGATTATTATGTTGATTTATTTATAAAATTAATATATATTTACACACACATATATATACTATATGTATATATATTGTACCTTTTGTAAGAGATTGCAGACCGGGCTATTTCTTACTGAATACCTTACTGCAGTGGTTCACAGTTTTTTTTAATGCAAATAACAAATGAGCAAATAAATATGATGAATATAGTGGAGAGCGGAAGAAGACTTTATGAGGGAGCAGTAGCTTGCTGATCCATGTAGACTGATGGGTGGTGAAATGCTTCCTTAACAAAAACATGTCAAATCAATGTCACAAGCTACAGCTCCCATGTCACGGGCCGAAAGAACCCCTCTGCATATCTCTTATAGCCTTTCTTCATTCCAAACCAGCATCATTTTGTCAATGGCAAATGGCAAAGTCATGCATACATGTGTAATCTCTGATCGAAATGTAAAAATCCTCCCGGTTTCTCCAAATCATGAAAACACATGGTACATGAAGTTTTGTCTGTAATATTTTGGGCCTCCGCCCCCTCTCTGCCCTGCTCCCGTCTCCCTCACCCAGCTATCTATATGGGGGGAGGTTGTGCCTCATACGGGGGTGGTGCGTCGGTTGGCTGTGTTAGTGTGGGATGAGTCTTTCAAGTCCTTCTGGATGCAGTTGTGGACCTGTAGGAAGTTGTGGTCCCTCTCCGAATTGTAGGTGGTGGTGGGAGTGCCGTGGCCGCCCTTTAGGGTGTCACCCCCACGGGTGAGTGTGTACATGGAGATCTCGGTGGAGGGTAGAGCCCCAAAGCCCTTCAAGCCCACTGGTGAGGCATCGCGGGAGTGCGAGGGGTCTGTGGAGCGGGATGAGGAGCGTGAGCGGCGCCGATAGCGGTACCGATAGCTGGGGATGCGTGTGATAGCAGAGCCCTGCAGGTAATCTGCAGCCCGCGCGCCTGCCCGCAGCTCCCTGTGCCGGTCGATGAACATGTGCACGGCCAGCACGCCCACCATTTCAGCCATGATAAAGGACAAAGCACCAAAGTAGAAACTCCAGCCATACGAGTAGCTGTTCTTCTTGGAGTCGCTCTTTGAGGGATCCCCCGCATTGGCTGATATGTACACGATCATGCCAATGATGTTACTGAGGCCTGTGGGGAAGAGAGGAGATAGTTTAACCTCAAAGTCATGGCTAAAATGCTTTTTTCACAATCTACATTCTCAGAAAAATGGTACAAAAACTGTTCCTGGGGTGGTACCCTTTTACCATATTTGCCCCTAAAAGATGTATAAAGGTACTTTAAATGGACACATTAGTATCTATCTATCAATCTATCTATCTATCTATCTATCTATCTATCTATCTATCTATCTATATCTATATATATATATATATATATATATATATATATATATATATATATATATATCCTTACGTAAATGGTACATATTGTATTAATACCTCTTGAAAGGGTATCGCCACATAATGACAGCTTTTATATCTTTTATTTGCAGGGAGTCTTCACTGACAGTTCAAACTGACAGTTACACCACATGAAAAATGTTTGTCTCCACCCCCCCCCCCCAAAAAAAAATCTATATTAATTGATAAATCAGAAGCACACACACAATTATACAATATATTTATTAAAGTTACTGTCTGTATGAAGGTTTGTGTTTTTGAATAGATCTTAAACTTGCTAATCAGATTGCTAGTTCTCAATGTTGCGTTTGACACTGTCGATCATAACATACTTCTAGAGAGACTGGAAAACTGGGTCAGGCTTTCTGGGATGGTACTCAAATGGTTCAGGTCTTACTTAGAAGGCAGAGGCTATTATGTGAGTCTAGGAGAGCATAAGTCTAAGTGGACGTCCATGACATGCGGAGTCCCACAAGGGTCAATTCTTGAACCGCTCTTGTTTAGCTTGTATATTCTTCCACTAAGTCAAATAATGAGAAAGAAACAAATTGCCCACCACAGCTATGCTGATGATACCCAGATTTACTTAGCATTTTCTCCAAATGACTACAGCCCAATTGATTCCCTCTGCCAATGCATTGATGAAATTAATAGCTGGATGTGCCAGAACTTTCTTCAGTTAAACAAGGAAAAAACTGAAGTCACTGCATTGGGAAACAAAGTTTTCAAGGTGAATGCATACCTTGACTCTAGGGGTCAAGCAACTAAAAATCAAGTCAGGAATCTTGGTGTGATTCTGAAGACAGAACTTAGTTTCAGTAGTCATGTCAAAGCAGTAACTAAATCAGCATACTATCATTTAAAAAAACATTGCAAGAATTAGATGTTTTGTTTCCAGCCAAGACTTGGAGAAACTTATTCATGCCTTTATCACCAGCAGGGTGGACTATTGTAACAGGCTCCTCACCGGCCTTCCCAAAAAGACCAATAGACAGCTCCACCTCATCCAGAACGCTGCTGCCAGGATTCTGACTAGAACCAGAAAATCTGAGCATATCATACCAGTCCTCAGGTCCTTACACTGAATTCCAGTTACATTAAGGATTGATTTTAAAGTACTTTTACTCGTATATAAGTCACTAAATGACCTAGGACTGAAATATATTGCAGATATGCTCACTGAATATAAGCCTAACAGACCACTTAGATCACTAGGATTGAGTCAGTTAGAAATACCAAGGGTTCACACAAAACAAGGGGAGTCCGCCTTTAGTTATCATGCCGCCTGCAGTTGGAATCAGCTTCCAGAAGAGATCAGATGTGCTAAAACACTAGTCACATTTAAATCTAGACTTAAAACTCATCTGTTTAGCTGTGCATTTATTGAATGAGCACTGTGAAATGTCCAGCCTGATTGCACTATATTTTCAGTAAAAAAAAAAAAGTAAAATCATTTAACTGTTTTAAATTAATCTTAAATAAGTACATTAAAGTACATAAAAGTTGTAAAAATGCTTGTTATTATTTTTCTTTACTATTATTTTACTTTCTTTTATGTTAAGCAATTTGAATTACCATTGTGTACGAAATGTGCTATATAAATAAACTTGCCTTGCCTTGCCTTAAACATTTGATAATACCAGGTTTAAGTCATATGAAGATATACAAACTGATTTTTCTAAGAAAACATTGTGTGTTGTAAACAGATTAAATCTCAGTGGTTTATCGTCAGAAGTTTATCTTTGATGTTTAATAATTCCCATGAACTGCATGAACTGTTAATGAAACAAAGGATGAAATGGCTTAAATAAGATAATTATAATGAGAAAAATATTAAATGTAAATAATAGTTGAAAATTGTGTCACAGCTGATACATTTACTCTTTTGAGTAGCAAAAAGTTAAGTTTAGACCCTGTATGCAGCTGAGGATGACAGAACCTTACTGTCATCTCTGTGCCTTACAAAATAAAGTATAACTGCCCTCTAAATGGTAGGGTTAACACAGCCCGTTTCACAATATCCTTAACCCCTTAGCCATAAACTAAACGCTGAGTGCCTTAATTTGTCAGAGTGAGCAAGTAAATGAGGAGATCAGAGTGAAGAAGTGAGCTTATAACAGGACTAGAGTGGGTGACCTCACAGGAACATGATCTGTGGCTCACTGCTGACTTCAGTCACACTCTGCTGGAGTTGTCTGTGACAGAGTGAAACCACCATGATGGATCACTGGGAAAGTGTGTCAGGGACACCATATTTTTAGAGTTTAATCCCAAACGGCCTCTCTAAGCCTAGCAACAGAATCAGGACCAAAGAGAGTCAGAGAAAAAGAAATCGACTTGCTAACTGGCTACTGTATAGCACTGATGCAGCTTGTTCGAAAAAGTGTAGCACAAGTCTTTGTGTCTAAGTGATACTGTGCTGATCGAACAGCGCTACACACATGTTTGATCATGTGAATGTCTTCCAAACTTAAACATCAGGTTTTCGTTTACATTTAGGTGCAAGTTCTGATTGTCAGCTTGTCACCTTGGTAAAATTTATATAAGTAAAGGTTGAAAATAATTTGTGGCAGCATGAGTAAGATGGGTGAAAATGACAAACAAAGTATTTGTAGCTTTTGTAAACAATCAAAAATCAAGATTCAAGAGTCAAGATTGCTGCATCAGGTCGTATATTTATTATTTTCGCACTTTAGGTGTCTTAACTACACATAAACAAAACTCTCTAACTCTTAAAGGGGACATGTCAAATATGCATGTGTGTGTGTGTATGTCAGTGATGTGTCAATTATGTATCAGTGATGTGTGGGTTGCTTGCCCACACAGGCCCCCCCAGAATTCACCCACACCGGCAACAGCAGCTTGCTTGGGGCTCGAACACTTCTCCCTGAACACATGCAGTAACTTGAGTCTGCAGCATGTTGAACCTCTTTAACAGTCTGAGATTCCTCCCTGGGGTCCATCCCTTTGTTGGTGGCTGGGCGACCCCTCCTAGGAGCCAGTGTGGGAACCATCTGCTGACCTATTTCTTCATGAGCTGGTTTAAGTCGATCAACAGTGAGTCATTCTGGACAGCCTCTGATGTCGACCAGGAAAGTTCCAGAAGTTCCAGAAAAACTCCAGCCTCCAGAACTAGAAAACGGCCACCTTACATAGGCAGCAAAGACTGATGGTGAGCGCCATGACGAATGAAAATAAACTCAGCCGTAGAGAGATCTTTGGGAATCTAAGCTACCTTCAGTCCATGCTGAGAAGTAGGAACAGGTTTGAAAGTACTGATTCTGTCCAGGAGGGCAGAGCGTTCAGAAGATGGATTCCATGGCCTTGTGCTGTCTGCGATTAAATCTCCTGGGACCCGCAGAGCCTGACCATACACCAACTCAGCTGAGGAAGTTTGTAGATCCTCCTTGGGAACCGTTCACAGGCCCAGGAGGACCCAGGGTAGCTGCTCACTCCATCTGTCAGACTTGCCCTCAATGCAGTTTTGAGAGAGCGATGAAAGCATTCACACAGCCCATTGGCCTGAGGCTGAAAGGCCGTAGTATGGTGAAGCTGCACACCTAGGATCTGAGCCACCTCTGCCCACAGATGTAAATTAAGGGATGGGGTCAGAAGATATGTCCAATGATGTGCCGAAATGCACAACCAAAGTGGTTGTTCTGGTACCTCAAAAGTTTCCAGTGGCGCTTTCATGTGTCTTTGCACTTTAGCCCACTGACATGCCACACACATTGAAGTCCAGCTCTGCACATACTTTTTCAATCCATGCCACACAAACTTTGATGAGATTTGTTTCTGTGGAGCTTCCCGCCAAGGGTGTGACAAACTGTGGAACTTGTCGAACACTGCTCTCCTCCACTCCACAGGTATCACTGGACGAGGGTGGCCTCTGGAGACATCACACATCAGCGTAACTCCTGCCACCATGAATATTTTCAAACTTGAGATAGTTGTCCTGTAAGCCTGTACATCGGAATCAGATTGCTGGTCAGCTGCTAACTGGACAAAATTATACCCAAGTGTTCTGCTTGCACAGTGGCCCTAGTAAGGCAATCTGCCACGATGTTGCTTTTTCTGTCGATTTGCTTTATATCTGTCATGAACTCAGGACATAAAGGCCAGGTGGCATTGTTGTTGTGATGACCAGGGTTCAAAAACTTTGGACATAGCATAAACATAGGGTTTATGATCCACAAACGCTGTGAAAACACATCCCTCTAAAAATAAATTACTTCCAGGTAGAGTGTGAGCAACTCTATGTCAAAAGTGCTGTACTTCTGCTCATTTGGGCGGAGCTGCCGACTGAAAAATGCAAGGGGTTGCCAAACACCATCTACCAGCTGTTCGTGTACAGCACCCACCGCACAGTCTGAATCATCAGTAGTGATAGCAATGGGGGCATCTGGAATTGATTGGGAAAGCACGGTTGCCTGTGCTAAGGCGGGTTAGCATTCACAAACAACATAGTCATCTCCACTGACCAGCTGATCTGTGTATTCCTGCTGTGTCCTTAGAGGGCCTTGTACAAAGCGTACATAAGCTCAGCTGCTTGAGGAATGAAACGATGATAGAAATTCACCATCTCCAAAAACTCTTGCTGTGCCTTCGTTGCGTGGGGAACAGGAAACTTTGTAATAGCATCGACTTTGTCTGGTAGGGAAACTGCACCCTTGCTTGTGATCCGGTGACCAAGAAAGTCGATAGCAGCCAGGCCAAACTGACACTTGGCAGGTTAATTATCAAGCCATGTTGGCCAAGGTGAGTGAACCGCAATTGCAAATGAGTGAGGTGCTCTCTTGTGGAGGCACTGGTGACTAAAATGTCATCTAAGTACACAAATAAAAAAAATCCAGGTTTGTGCAGCTTTTTTGAGACCAAACGGCATTCGCAAAAATTCATAAAGCCCAAATGGTGTTATCACCACTGTTTTTGAGATATCCTCCTTGAAGACTGGCACCTGATGGTAACATTGAATAAGGTCCACTTTCGGGAAAATAGTTTTCCCAGCCAGTAGGGCCGAAAAAATCCTGAATGTGCAGAACTGGTTATCAGTTGGGCGTGGTGATGATGGTGATGTGGTGATTTTTTTTTTTGGCAGTAACTCAAATAGTTACTTTCCCTGGTAACGAGTTACTTTTATTATAGAGTAATTCAGTTA